>NC_143563.1:114228900-114531000 GCF_054136105.1 Typopeltis vanoorti | reverse complement strand
GATTATGAATAACAGTGGGGATAATGTGCACCCTTGTTTCACATCTGATTAACATCGTACCATTTTCCAGTTCTAAGTGCTGATTTACTACTCAAATATAAACTATGCATTACTCAATATAATGTCTCATTTACACCATATAACTGTAGCATTTTGAATAGATTTTCTCTTGGCACTTGGTCATATGCCTTTTCCAGATCTTTTCCAAAAGTTAGTATAGATCTTTGTTATATTCCCTTGTTTCTCACCTGTTTTTCTTAAAGTGAAAATCTGATTCTGTCTACCTCTTTTTGGCCTATCCCCAGCTTCCTCTTCTCCGAGTTTCCCTTCCACAATTATTCTTAGCTTTTTCTCAAGTATACTTGCAAAAATCTTACGAAGAACACTGGGTAAAGAAATTCTTCACATTCAGCTTTATTTCCCTTTTTATTGATGGGTACTATGAGAGCTCTACTTCACTCATCTGGACTTGAACCCCGTGACTTAGCCTTCTGAATTATGCAATATAGCCACTGTAAAACTGTTATCTTCTCCAGCTGTCTTTCACATTTTAGGTTTTTGATAGCATTCCCGTTGATCTTTTGTTTTCTACCAAAACAAAAGATCAACCTTTATCATTTCTGATTCCTTTTACAATACTCTTTCTTGTTGAAGGTGGCAAAATAGTCTCCAGACTATTTTGCCACCTTCTTGATATTTACTTTTTTTTAAGTTTTTACCAGTCTTCCTATGACTTTTGTTTAGCTAGTTTTACACAGCACTTCAGATTCTTACATTTTTCTCTATTCTTTAAGAGCAAAAGCTGACTTACTTGCCAGGAACTTCTGATATCCTTTTTTTCTTCTGCTTGTCTCATTTCTTTTCCATTGATGGTGCTAATTTTGAAGTCTACTATTGCTGAGTTTTGGATATGTTCAGGTGTTTATTTCAGTATTTGACTTTTTTGCTGTTTGCCCTAGTTTCCTGATAAAAGCAATAGGTGCTTTGTTTAACTTGGTGACACTCTAACTGGCATGAAATTTTTTCATGTTGTGCCCTCATTTTGCATTATGGTTTAAACAAATAAGAATACAGTTTGGTCAGCTAACTCTCAAATTGCCAGCCCATGCTTGTTCATTTAGTATCCAAGTAGATACCTAAGAGGGTACACGACGAGAAGTTGAGGATTGGATGTTAGATCAGAGGCTGTGGTCAGTTCTCCACATTCCTTAAAAGACTATGTGGAGGTCTCCTTCCAGTTATCTAGCTTTTATCTTTAAGTACCCCAAGATGGCAGGTATCATTAGTAAATAAACTTATATTTACTAAATATTTTTTTTACATGTGAAATTCTTTTTTATATCTGTTGCAGACATATGGTATAAATAAATTGTAAAACAATTTATTTAAATATTGAAAAACAATTTCTGATAAAAGAAAACAAAAAAGATAAAAGAAAGTAAAACAGTCAAAGTAGACTCAAAGGTCAGCTCATTACCATTATGGGCTGTAAAATCTCTGAAAATTGCAAGGTAAAATCATTACTAATATAGCAATATGAAGAAATAGTAGGAGTGAGATGGATGAACAGTGAAATCAGAGAAGCAGTGTGGGTAAAGATGTTTTAGAAGAGGAATAGCAATTGGTAGAAGTCATATGGGTGAAAAATATAAAATGCAGACGAAAGCTGGTTTAGAAATAAGTATGAAAAGAGATTTGCCAATCAGATCAAATATAATTAAAGTCATGCAATGGGAAAGATTCCTGCTAAAAAATGAAAAAATTGCAATACAGTATAACTTCATAAGAATGGTTGTATGACAAATTTCCATCTATAGACCAGTCCGTATATTTGCGGTTGTGGTCAAGGTGTTGGAGAAATGAGTTAGCACTAAATATTGTATTGGAACAGTGGACATAGAATTCACTGATCATTATGGTTTTTTGAAAAGTGGGTTTTGTTTCAGCAATCTACTTATATTTTATGAAAAGGTTATTACTAAAACAACACCAGCTGTTGTATGGCAAATTCATAAACAATGATATTCTTGGATCTTACCAAGCCATTTAATAGATTGTCACAGATGGTTAGACAGATTGGGGGGGGGGGGATCTCTGTGAACAGTACCAGTAAATTGCATATGATGAAGTAGTCTCAGAAAAGAAAGTGACCACTGGTGTGCCTCATGTGTTCTTTTCTTGAGCCACTCCTAATTTATTTGTTAATAATATTTTAGGTAGATGGACTGGAGATCTTCAACTGTTTGCCAATACTAATTCCTTTTAAGAAGATTGGAACAGACAAATGAGTGGGATTGTAGTGTGAATATTTATAAATGCAAAGTTCTGCATTTTGAGGATTCAGAGGTGTATAAGGCTGTGTACTGTTATTGGTGGAGCTGTGTTCAAGTAGTGGATGAGATTCTAGGTCTGGATGATGGCAGACAATAGGATAAAGTTTAGAGGGCACATTCCACCTTGCAAAGACTGAACATGATATTTCTGCTATGATAAGGGGTAAATTGCAAGTATGGATAAGAAAGTGGAGGTAGTGCTACTGTATATGATACTGGTCAGCCCACACATGTTCTGCTGCACTCAGGTTTGGTCATGTGATTTTCATTGTGTTGTGGAAACACTGAAGAGGGCCCAGAGATGAATGATCAAGGTAATATCAGGACTCTGGATAGGAAGACATAATTGAGACATTTAAGGTAGTGAGGAGAATTCATACAGAAGTGATTATAAAAAGCATGGGGTAAGAGGGGATGATCGAGAGGCCATTCCTGAAAGTTATGTCAAGGTGTGTTGTAAAAAAAAAAAAGGGAGGGGGTATGGGATCTTTTATATGGTGAATGTTGTGGGTGAGTGGAATTCATTGCTAGAATGTGTTATGAAGGCAAAGAATATAAATGACTTGAAGGTTGGTGCTAAGTTAAGTGGGCTGTGACTCCATGAAGGTTGCTGTTAATAATAATGCTGTTCTTCCCAACTGATCTTTGGGATTCAAATTATAACACCGACTAAACATCACTAGAGAACCTCACTTTTCCAAAGTTGAATTTTTGTCCTAACCCCATAAACTTCAACACATGTTAATGGAAAATTCAGTGCTATGTAAAAATATTCATTCAGGTGCTCAGAAATATCAGTTAATCTATATTTTGATGCCAATAACTATTCTTAAACAAATCTGCAAAGTGAGAATCATTAGCAAAATCTTTTTCAAATCCTTTTGAAAGGTAAAGTCCAACAAATTAGATTATTTTGTTGGATTTTATTATATTATTTTGATTGTATTATTTAATAAAAAAAAAAATTCAGATCTACAGCATACTTTTATGTACAAGAGTTTCAGAATAAACGCTTAACATAAAGCCTTTTACATCTTCCTATCACTGCAGGTGCACCATCAGTACAAAACCTTTAGCAGTGTTTCCATAATATCTCTTGCCATTTTGAATATTTCATCCCCAGTAGTCTGTCTGTCTTGGTACTTCTTTACAGAACAGATGGTGCTCGTCCAAGTATTTCCGTCGATAATAACTATTGCTATAATCTGAGGACAGTTACTAATGTCTATATATTCATCAGTCTGCAATGAAAAGTTTTCATATTTAATCATTGTTGTACTCTCATCAACTAATAGTAGTATTAAAAAGTGGCATCTTTTCTCTTTCCATACTGTCTGATGAAATGATTCTTCATTTGTGCAAGGCATTTTTATCTTACTTGTTAATTGTGCTATCTTGCAAACTAGTGTCTTGAGATCTGACAGTTGTAACTGATCTCATAAAAGATTTTCATGCATGCAAAGATGCTTGAAGTTCAAATCTGTGGATGTCCCTTACCAGTGTAGTTTGCACATAAAATATTTAGGCTGAGGAAGAGTATAATTATTACAGCACACAGTTCCACATTTGAAATAATTCTCATTATATTGCCTAATCAGTTGCTCCATCTCTATTAACATTGTTAGTCTTGTGGACCTGATGCTAATCTTTAATCATAGTTATCCATTATAGTAGGAAAATAAATATTAGAAAAAATTAAATATATTTAAGTAACTTGAACTGATGCATTAAATTACATTTAATTATTAGTTTTTTGGAGAAAAAAAATTTTTTTTCTTGAACTTTTTTTTTTGAAGAAAACAGTACATTGCAAAAATTTCCTAAAGGACTTAGGCTAATTGTTGCCATCAGAAACCAATAATAACGAACAAATAAGAAACAATAGAGAATAATAAACAAAAATCAGTTGTTCTGTTTGGGATCATCTCATGCCATAAATAATAAATTCAGTTTAATCCTTTATCCAAGTGTGAGCAAACAAAGTTTGTGCCTGAAAATATCTTCAGGACTTGGGTAAGGTAGTACAACAACAGGTAACTCGTAGCAAAGGTGGACCAAGCTAACATCACTCCTATCCCAGTATCTCCCATAATGCAAAACACATCTCCTTGCAGATATGTATAATGTTATGCATTAAGGTGAGGGCCACTACCCAGACTAGTTTCGACCTTTATTGAGGTCTCTTCAGTGGGAGCCAGGCCCAGAGGTGGAGATACCAGGCAGATGCAATAGCGAGATCATCTTTACCTATAGGAGTTGCCAAAAGGTGTGCCACCTTTTTATTAAATTACTCTGGATTTAGAGAAAGATGTTGAAAGTTTATTTTTCACTTGGTTAGACTATAATAAATTTAGTGTAATCCTTTATCCAAGTGTGAGCAAATAAAGTTTGCACCTGAAAATATCTACAGGACTGGGGTCAGGTAGTACAACACCGGGAAACTCGTAACAAAAGTGGACCAAGCTAACATCTCTTCTATCCATATCGGCAAGGAGATGTGTTTTGCATTATGGGAGATACTGGGATAGGAGTGATGTTAGCTTGGTCTACCTTTGCTACGAGTTGCCCGGTGTTGTACTACCTTACTCCAGTCCTGAATATATTTTCAGATGTAAACTTGGTTTGCTCACACTTGGATAAAGGATTAAACTAAATTTATTATAGTCTAACCAAGTGAAAAATAAACTTTCAACATCTCATGCCAGATAAAAATGGTCAAGTGTCATTATGATAATCTTATTATCTTTTCGTATTAAATTTATAATACCTGACTCTACAGAAAATAGCTGGAAGCAATGTGTGGTTTAATATAAATGTATTATTTGGGATACTTACATAAATAGTCATCAACTTAGTTTTAGACTTAAAACCTTTTAATTTTTTTATTTATTTAATTTGATCACTGAGATTTGTCTGGATTAACTAGCAATTTATGGAATGAATTGAAAAAATTAAGATGGTAGCAGTAAAATATTTAAAACTGGGTTTAATTCCTAATAAGTTTTGCAAGGAAAAGTTTCGTTTATATAGTTGAGGTGTGTGTGTTGGGGGGGGGGGGGGGGGGGAAGGCAGTGCCAGAAGTAAGTTTCCCTGTGATTTTGAAAATAAAAGGAGAGGAGCATTTGTTTTATTTTCCCTATTAAAAAAAAAAAAATCGCATTTACTAAAGCTAACTATTTAGTCATTTAAAAATATTGCTGGATGCATTTTGCATAATATAGTTTTAATCTTACGCACACACCTCCATACATGGGCCATGCATGGAAGCTGGGAAAGAGCGTGGTTGACAAGGGTGTTAGAGCTAGGTTTTTTACTTGGAGAGTGGTGAATGAGTGGAATAAGCTTCCAGAGTCTGTTGTGGGTGCTACGACCGTGAATGAGTTAAAGGCAAGGTATGATAGATACTGTGTCAATGTCGAATAGTCGTTCTTGACATGATGTTAGGGTCTCCCTCGATGAGTCTGTCGACTCCTTGGAGTTGCCCGGAACAATAATAATAACAATACATATGGAAGAATTGTGGCAGTTTCACAGATATATATACCTTCTATGTTAGTAGGAAAACTGTTGAAAAATTGAAACAAAAACTAAATATTTTGCACATGCACACCAGGAATAAATCAAAACTAAAGTAATAATCAGATTAACTTGGGATGATTGAATAGGAAGATCGGTGTGGGGTTGTGTTGTATATAGTGATGTTTACTCTAATTACAGAAATATTTTGTGTGGTCTAATTTCATTTTATTTGATATCTAATCGTGAAACTAAACTTAAAATTCCAGCACACATGAAGTAGTTTGTGCATGTTTATACACTTGAGACTAGGGTAAGGATGATAAATTACATTCAAACTGGGATAGCAAGGGTAAACTAATTAAAATTATATAATATTTTGAAATATTTATTTATTGACTGATACATCGGCTTTTATTATACTGGTGGACAATTTTTAATAGTCCACCAGTATTTTTTCAAAATGATCTTATTTTAAATTTTTTCATGAAATTGCCTGCACTTTTCTTCAGATTTGCATTTTATGGTTAATAAATTTGAAACACTACTTTCACTTGACTCTTCCCATTCACCATAATATTTTTAATTGAGAAAATATGAAAAAATATGCTCAGAGCAAATTCTACTAAATGAAAGATTTTCTCAATTGAAAACTGCATCAAGAAGGAGGCAGCTCCAATTTTATTAGCTTCTGGAAATTGAGTAAAAATTGTTTTTAGACTGTTATATACATTTGTGCATTATTATTATTAAAGTAAAATTGTTTTTCTTCAAAAGCTGATGAAATTTCCAAATTTGGAGCTGCACCCTTTTTGTCCTAAATTGCACAAAATATGCTAATCTAAGATAAATTAAGTAAGAAAATGTTTACAGAACTAATTATTACTGCATGGTAGGGAATATATCAGAAAATATAAAACAACACTATGAAAATTTCGTTTCATTAAAATTTCGTCAGATGGGGATAGCCAAAAACCATCTATGATGAAATGTTTACAAAAAATCATGAATATCAGTCGCAAAGTTGTAGGGTGCAAGTACTTTAACCATTATAACTCTGCACTTTTATTGAAGTAGTCTCGTTCTTATGTAGATCTATTCAGCCTTTTTTATGTGTAATGCCGCAACCTATAACCCAATTTCCAACCGAAAATGGAGATATTTTTTGTATTGAAATGTGTTTAAAAAAGAAAAAAAAAACGGAACAAATGCTGAACTGGATAGGATGTAGCAGACAGGTGTAAAGTGGGACATGTCACCCTGCTTAAGACTCATTCGCAGCACTTACCTTCTCATATGAAGATACCACATGTTGTGAAGCTGAATGCTTAAGATTATGTCACTTCATTTCATTATCCATAAAGTTTTTGTCAATTCTAAACCATTTTCTTGTTTGGTTTTTTTCATATTCATATCCTTTTTTTTAGTCTTGTTGCATTTAAATTTTCTGGAATAATTTTCTTGCCCTAAATTTGTTGAAGTGTTTTTTTCCTCCAGTATAATAACTTGATCTTGTTGAGCAAATAGTGAATAAATCTGGAGAAAAAAAAATAATTAAAAAAATATGTATTTAATTAGTCGCGTGCATGTTTAGTAACGATTTATCAATAGATATTGTTCAAAAATGTAGTACCTACACATGAGAATACATTTAAAATTAAACCTTTGAGTATGAAAGAAATTTTTTAGCAAGAAGTTAAGGAAGAGTTTACTGTGCAGTAATAATGAGTTTCGAAAGCAGTGTTATGTGTATATAGATCATAATTGCAGCATAATTTAGTTAGAACTAATTAAACTATCTGCCTAAAATAGCATATTTTTTTTTTTTTCTAGTGTTTCAAGTTGCTGAAATTTTGTCCACCACATTTTCACAAAACACATTAGCCATGGCTGATGATTTAGTAGCTTTACTTTATAAAAGCTACTGGGGGGGGGGGGGAGTAAACATGGGAATCAAATTAGACATGAATTTAATGTCTTAAGGTAAAAGTTCTATTTAGAAATTTTAAGTTCCTCTTTTCAAATATCAAATACTGTACAGTCCTTAGCATTAAAGAAGCAAACTAGTCATTTTGTCACAATTTTGTGCCACTTTAGTAATGCCTTACTTACTTACTGATGCCTCCCACTTCAAATGCCTTAGGGAATTTCTTGTAGATAACAAAGATTTGAGTGTGAAATAATACTTTTCTTGACTGACTTACCTAACGTGTTTGGATTTAAGATTTTTTTAAATTAATAAATTTTGTTAAATATTGATGAGTAAGAATTGACATGCTATCATGTTTTGTTACTGAATATTGCCAAATGTAGTACCTACGCCTGATGATACTATTTGTAGAAACAGATAAGGCTCAGAATGGTAAATGTTTCCAAACTACAACTCATGCCCAACAAAGTGGGCGGAATAGAAGAAAAAAATGAAAATGTTATCAGATGTTAAATTGGATTCTTCTTCAACATGAGCTTGTAAAAAGTAGGTTTCGCTTTGGCATTCTGCACTAGTGTGTGCAGAATGCATGCACACACTAGCGCATGCATTGCTTTATGACAATTTGGTATTCAAGCCAGGAGGTGGAAGTGAATGGCAGATTGGTCAGGTGGGTAGGATTGGCCCTGAACAAGCTAGCAAGTTGGGCATGAGAGAAGTGGGTATTTTCCCAGAAAACTGCTAACCAGTGATGTACTGCAAAGTTCTTAGCTTGGGCCATACATTTTTAATGTATTTGTTAATGATATTTCTTGTGGAGTACCAACAAAAGTTGAGTGTTGTGGAATATTATTCCACAAATTAGTATTGTTGGCTGGGTACTTTATTGGTGAAACCGTGTTTTAGGAGGTAGGTGACATTACATCTGACATTCAGAGGGTAGGTTTGTAAGACTTTCTAAAATTACACAGCATATTGCTGCTATGATTTGCCAGCCTGGTTGGCCAAGTGGTTAGCATATCTACTCTCCAACAAATAGGTTGTGGACTTGAATCCCACCATGATCGTGAATGTTGGTGAATATCTTTAGGTGGAAGATGAATTTCATCACCTGATGTGTGACCACTGCTCTGCTTATTGTAGGCTTGGAGTGGCTTGAAAGAGTTGCATGCTTCTCTAGAGCAAGGTTTCTGGACTACGTAAGAAATAAATAAAAATAGAAAAAAAAATCCTTAACCTACTCATGGTAATAATGTACATAGGCCTATAACCTTTCATGAGTGAGAATTCCAAAAAAAAAGGGGGGGGGGAATAAGGAGCACTCAGACAATTCAGAGATAAGGAGATCATTGTGCCACTGTACAATGCATCAGCCATATTACACATGGCTTCTGGTGCTCAGATATAAGAGATATGTGACTAAAGCAATATCAGAACTCTGGATTCTTACGAGAAAGAGATCGAGGAACGTAAATTGCAAAATTGATAGGCAGAAATGAGGTGATGTGATAGAGATATTTTTATTGATAACAAGATTTTTTCATATTAATACAGAAGGATTATACTTAGCAGAGGTCAAGGGGGGAGGGGGGAGAGACTATTTGTGGTAATTGCATAAGAAGGACCCTTGGAGCTTTGTTATAGCAATTATAATTAGTTGATAATCACAAAAAAACGCTGTGTAACAATGAATATTAGAAAGCACCGAAAAGATATGAATTTAAATATCGAACAAGTAAGGTGTCAAAAAGTTGCTGTATTGTTTAGATTTTTGAGATAGGTTACCAACCTGGTTGGCCAAGTTCTGTGGCCTCCAAACTACATGCTGGGTTTATATCCCACGTTGGCATGTGTTTAAGTGTTAAGTGATTTTCATTGCCTGGTGAATTGATTTAGACCACTGTCCTACAGCTTGGAAATGTTTGGTGTTCCATAACAGTTTCTGGATTATATAATCCTTAGCCTACCCATCCATGTTATGCATAGGTTTACAACTTGCTGCGAGAGGAGTGACATTATTTACAAAAGTAATCATTGGCATCAGTAATTTTTGAAAACTAAATAAATGGACATTGTAAAAAAATTATTACTTCAGAAGCACATACTTCAAAAATCTACACTCATATGATTTTTGAAGCCGTAAGTGCATCAAACCATAGCATTAAATTTTCACGTCTTTTTATAACTTGGAATTTTTAATGCTACGTTCTCTGGGAATGCTGAGACAGCAATATATATTCATAGTTAACGATTACTAATAATTATTCATGTTGTGTACTAACATTTTAAACATTCATAAATGATAAATAAGCTATATCTGGCCTGTATACACTTAAATCGGTGATTAAAGATCAAGGAATATTAGGTGTTTACTTGATGATGGAAGTAAGTTGAAATAGCAAACAAAAAAGTTTAAGTTGCTTGTATTCTAAGTCACAGTAGAGTGTAATCAGTACCTATACCATAGCCTTCTGATATTACATTTTGTCATGTGGTCAAAAAAAAAAAAAAAAAAAAAAAAAAGTGACAGTCAAAATTACCTATTAGTTTAGGTAGATAATTATCAAATGAATCTTACGTTAAGTTAGATTTGATTCTCCAAACTTCTGAAGCTAATCTTTTCAAATTCCAGATATCATTGCAGATGACTTCAGGAATCGTACTTCAGCTTTACATTTCTTTCCCACGATGCACATCCGAAGGCGTCCGGAAAGGAGTAGTTCAGCTAAACCTCGTTGCCACATCTGCATGAAGTCTTTTTTTGACAAAAGTAATCTGCGAAGACATATGGAAATACACAATTCTCACCGTAGACCATACTCATGCTACATCTGTATGAGGCAGTTTTCTTGGAAAACAACACTAATGACTCACTTACGTACTTGCCATGAAATCAATAATTTGACTGCTGTGAGCAGTTTTTCCAATTCTTTTAAATAAAAATTACAAATTTTAAGTAAGTCATTGCTCTGTTAATTCCAAAGTGTATGCTCTAATAAACCAATTTCATG
The DNA here is from genome assembly GCF_054136105.1 of Typopeltis vanoorti. Taxonomy (NCBI): domain Eukaryota; kingdom Metazoa; phylum Arthropoda; class Arachnida; order Uropygi; family Thelyphonidae; genus Typopeltis; species Typopeltis vanoorti. The sequence continues at coordinate 114,520,210 of NC_143563.1, read as the reverse complement.
TAATGTAATGGAGTTTTTTGAGGGTTGGGGATGATTATGGGAGTGAAAGCATGTAAATACAAAAATTACTACCTTAACATGCATTAACAAATGCTTAGATCCCAGCATATATTTTTGTAAACAAAAATACTGAGGTATCTTTAATTTTTAGCTGACAAAATCATTAATTTCGATAACATACAAATACTGATAAAAAGCGTAATCCTATTACGCTTTTTTATAAATTAGATTTAGGAAGAAGCAATTAGCTTCTGAATAAGAATTAAATCCGCTTCCTCTTTATGTATGCATCCTGGTCCTGATAGTATTTGGAAAGTGATAAGTTTATGCTGTACCAACATTTTATAATTTTCACTATGGGGTGGACACATAGTTACCAAATCATTTCTATCTAGTGGTATTTATGCTGTACCAACATTTTATAATTTTCACTATGGGGTGGACACATAGTTACCAAATCATTTCTATCTAGTGGTATGCTATTTCGACATGTTTACTTGTTGAAATTTTTAAATAAAATGACATTTTGTCATTTAGGGAAATGATTTCCAGGAGCCACATCGAAACTTCGTATAACTACCCACCAACGGCTGCTGTCATATTAGCCTATCAAACTAAAACTTACTCTATGAGCCATTCTGCAGAATTTCTCCTTTTACCAGTTGCAGTATTTTCTCAGTATATTATTGTATAAGACTTAAAAATTTCATAAATAAGGGCAGAAAATCAAAATCACAAATTTTGTGATCGTTTAGCTTTTGTTGTCCTTATTTTCTTTATTACTATCTCTTAAGTAAAAATGAGATGGTGAAATACCTCATTTTTATGGAAATATTCTTTTGTCGAATGATTGATTAATGTCGTGACTTGCCCATAAAGACTGACTGGTGAAAAAAAGAAACTAAATAAAATAAGTTTCACTATATAGATTATATCTCTTAGTCCGGAGCCTGAAGTAAATTTTTTCGAATTTCAGATTACTTCTTTGCATTTCAAAGAGAGTATCTCACATCTGTACCACGTGTTTTCCGCCCGAAGCGGGGAAGAAGTAGTGTAAGTCAACCCATGGAACTTCGAAAACCCCGCTGTCCCATCTGTATGAAGTGTTTCTTTGATCGCAGCACCTTAAGGAGACACATGGATATCCATGATTTTCAGCGCAAGAATTATTCCTGCCATATCTGTGGAAAAGGTTTCTTGTGGAAGACTAACCGTTTGGCACACATCCGAACTTTTCACAGCTCCCAATGATTAAGAAGTAATTAATTTGAACTTTAAAAACCTGTGTGTGAGAGTATTTGTTGTGCGCGCGTGTGTGGACAATAAGAAGGTATGACATCAGTATTTCTTTGTGAATTTGAATTTGAAATGTTGCAAACTTCTCCATTTTCCCTGTTTGACTAATGAAGCCCTTCTTCCTGATTTTTTTGTGACTGATGGGGAAAAATAATGATTATTTAAATTCAGAACAGGTGGAACAAGCTTCCAGTTATTGAAAACTATCTGTTAATTTTGATTCATAACTGCATTATGTCATTCTTTTACTTTATCCGCCATCTTCTGCAAATGAGAACTATAGACACAACTTACTGAATAACACAGCTTAGTAATAACTTTGTGGATGAGTGGGGAGAGTATCTAATATACATTTATTCAACATAATATTAAAAATAAATAAATAAAAGAAGAAAAGAAACAAAAAGCCTCCTTATCATTTTTCATACATAAAATATATTTTTTATTAAAACTATGGAAATGATTTATAATTAAGCAGAGGTATTGTCTGTTCCATTTGACATTTATAATTTTGCAGTGTATTTTTAACTACTTTGGAAAGTTTGAAATATTTATAGTTTGTTATAATACATAACATTACCTAAAAACAGATCATATAAGATCCAATTTTAAAAAAAAGACCTCAAGACTGAAATGGTTTTATTTACAGAGTTAGGTTATTAAAGTCTTCCCTCTGCATGCATGCATGCATAGGGAAGACTTTATATATATATAAAGTCTTTATATATAAAGACTTATATATATATCTTCATTTTTTCCAGTTATGCTTTCAAATATAGTTATGAGTATTATGGCAATGGTTTAATTTGTCAACATGATTAAACTTCTTGTTCTCTTGCATTTTTAAAGAAGAAAAATGTAGTATGGAATTCTCTCCAGTCTCTTGAAATAATACCACTGTCATGTTGGTGAGATAACCAACTTTAGCTGGCACCACTTGCGACACATGTTGACTGCAGTATATAATGGTGACAAGTCCATGCATTGGTGGGATGCTTCTTATAGAGCATACTTATAATGCACAACAGCCTTTTGTGCAAGAAAAAATCCGCACCATTTTGGTATTGCTGTGCAGCAGGGGCGAATGCAGGTCTTGAAATTCACGCTTGCTCTTGTTATCATTCAGAGCGTGAGAGGTGTGATTGAAGTCTGATTAGCGGAATAATGAATTACTGATCATTTAAAACTATATTTAGAAATTTATGTACATTTAATCATACAAATACAACATTTATTTTACAAATGATATTCTGGATTTTTCAATTTAGTTGAATACAAATTCTACTCTACGGTTCTTTATGAACTGGTCAATAACATCGTCATAAAAAGTTGGTTGTAACTTAATTTTCCCAAGCAACACGCACACTTGTAAAGGCTGGCTTGAGCTACTCTGACTGCATATGGCCTGTGTTTAAGACGACGTGAAGGGAGTGGAAATAGCTATGCGCGCGAATAAATCACAGTGTTGCAGCGAGGACCTGGAAGCTCCCACAACCGAGCAAGCATCGGCCATCGATACACAACGCAAAGCTCAATTATTGCCGCGCAAGCTTAAGACGTCTTCTGTCTACAAAAATAAAAGTCTAAATGGAATGCTTATAAATGCATGCATTTATTAACAAATAAATATTACTTCTTTCTCAAGTAAGCTTGCACAGCAAGCATGGAGAATTCGTCCCTGCTGTGCAGTTGCTGGTTGCTAGAACAAAGAGAATTTCCATTGTTTGATGTCTGTTGGGATCATGTCTACAATATCATCATCACCTGTTATTATACTATTTAAGAAATTCTTAGAAAGTGAGTTAGCTGGGTTTTGGCTCCTAAAATTGCAAACAAAGTACTGAGGCTGCATAGAATGCAAATCGAGGCACTTTAGAGGGAACATGGTGACTTGTTAAATAAGAAATTCAGCTGCAAATGAAGAGTAACTATGGTATTCCTTCCCCCTTTCAAAAGTATATCTGTCTTTGAAAACAGCAGACCACTGAATTTTCATGTGGCTAATTATGTTATAACTAAGCACTATCTGCAGTACTGCATGTTATTATTTCTGCTGTCGTCTTAGCAGTTGTTCCTGATAACGCGTAATTACTAGTGGGCTTAGGAGTTCAGGTTTTCACTTAGAGTGGCTGCTGTTTTTATGGAAATGTTTTCCTGTCAAACAAAGGCTATTCTCCTTACTACTGGAAATTCACGAACGTAGAATGAAAAACGTCACTCCAGAAGGAGTCTGAAATAATAGAATTCAATCTGAAAGACACAATGTAGGATGTCCTAAAAGTCATGAACCTTGAGTTGAACCTTTATAACTGCTATATTTTTCTTACTGCAGAGTTCATAAGAAAAACTAATAATGGATGCAGGAGTTGTCATATGGGTGCAATACTGGATCGGCTGAAAATCAGTGCATGGTTAACTTAATTACAGGTGATTGTTGTTGCATTGAAAGTAGAAAGTTCTCCTTGGAAATTTATACACAATGCACGGCGTTTTTACCACTGTGTGTTGAGTACTTAAAGTGTAGGACCACAGCAATTTTGGTCTTAACCAAAAACTTTCATCTGCTATCTCCTAAATGCCTAACAAAATCTGAGAAAGATTGATTGGCAGTCTGACCTTCAGGAATAAATTCCTGGTATATATTTCCTTCAAAGATTATAACGATTATATTCTTACTGTTCAGCTGGACTGACCTGGCTTTCTCTCACTTCAAAGGTCATAGAACAGAGTAAACACGAACTATAATAGTGACACTCAGTTGACTGACATGCAAGTACGACACTACCACATAGCATCCAGTTAGACTATCAGCCATATGCACCCCTTGTGGGCATTCTAGGATCTTTTGTACAGTATCCTGTATTCATGTCCAAGGTTCATGCATCTTGTGGATGTGTCATAGAAAAATATCTGCTTCATCAAAACAGGCATGTTGCTTAAACAACTACAGAATACGTAAATATATGAATCTTAGCTGGTAACAGTATTACTAAGCATTCAAATTGTAATTTAATAATAAATAATATTTGTCAAACCATTTCATTTTACTATTAACACAACTTTTGGGACACCCTATAATTATGCTATTTTATTTCTAATCGGTGATTCAATAGGAAAAATATATATACAGTTAAAGTGCATATGATTTTAGTTGAAGCAGAAATCACTTTGATCATCAGCAGTATTTTTATATTAGAAATAAATGATTATCTCCTAAACAGTTTGTTGATACCAATCCCTGGACTGAACATTGCATAATTCATTTAGTTTGTTGAACCTCTGCATACAGCTTCTAAGCTAATTTGTCATTTTATAATATAATATTATAACATACATATTTATTCACCTGACTTACTGATGAAGGGACCAAAGTTTGATGATGTAATTGACAAATCCAAATGTAATATAATATGAATGTAGACAGCATATTCTCCAAATGAGTATTCTTCGGTGAGCTGGTTGATAAAAAATACTGAAAATTTATAACATAGAACAAAAAAATATGATATATTTAGAAATGTAGGTTGTTTTTTCACTTGGTTATAAATGCAGCAAGAAATCATATTTTTCTTTAATTCTTTATCCAGGTGTAAGCAAACAAATTTTGTACATGAAGTATCCTCACAACTAGGCTACTTGCATAGAGAGGCTAATGACTTCACATTGATTGCTTTATTATTGCATAATGCAAAACACATACCCTTTCGGATGTGTACTATGCATTATGGGAAAGGCCACTAGCCAGGTCGGTTTTGAACTTTATTGAGGGTCTCATCAGCAGGAGCCAGATCCAGATGAGATACCAAAGCTGAAGTAATTCAAGTAGTGAAAAGGTATATTACCTTATTAAAATATTCTGGATTAAAGAGCAGTTCGTGCGAACTGCTCTAATCATCAACCTCTATATACAAATGGCCTTGTCGGAAGATATGTCATGTACAAATTTCATTTGCTTACACTTGGATAAATAAATAAACACGAATATGATTTATTGCTAAGCTTAATTTATATTTAGAAATGCATTTATTGTTACTAACAGTAACTGAAGCAGTCTTTTATTAGAAAAGAACAAGAATGATTCAATAATGATTATTATTAGTTGAAGATAATTTTCTTTGTGCTTATAAGCTTTTCAATAAAAAAATTATCAAATTACCAAGTTGTTGAGAATACTTCTAGAGTCTGTCACTGCTTATAAATCCATACACAATTTGTGCTACCTACATGTCTCGCTGATAACCCGGGTATAATATCAGAAACTTCATTTTGATGTGTGCATTTTTCTGGATTCATTCAAACTTTTTGCAAAACTGTACATATTTAAAAATTGATAACATGTCTTTATCCGTTCAAAAGAAAGCATAGCATAGTGGTGTTCACAGTAGTTCTTTTAACTTGTTATATTATATGTGGTTAATTAATTTAAATTAAAATAAGTGTTTTCTCGATGTTATTTTCTTCCATGTTATATGCATATATACTTCCTCATCAATGGTATGAGACAAATTAGGAGATTAAAGTTTCATTGCCTCATAATTTGTCCGTTAATTTACAGTTCACGTGGGAACGCAGCTGCAACATTCAGCTGTGATGAGAAAAAAAAAAAAAAATGGGCCATTGATAAGACAAGAGAAAACAGTTAATTGTATTGTACAATAATAAGGTAATAAAAGGATTCTAAAATCAATATAATTTCATTTGTGGTCAGGTTTTATCTTGCTTCACTGGTATCAGTATGGAAGACGATAAAACCTGACGACAAATGTGATGTGTTTTGATTTAAAATATCACTGCCACAAGTAGAAATCTAAAGAAGATGTTTATTAAAATGTCTGTTATTTCTGCATTTCAAGTCAGTATCTTATAAGAGCACTATAATTAAATAACTGTATTGCGAAGTACAACTGTTACATATGTGGTCAAATTTTAATATAACTGAAGCTGAGCATGAAGTAGCAGCCTCCCTTTTGTTTGATTATAGGTAACCCCTATAATCATTTGATTCATACAATAATCGTTTGGCAAAATTGTTGTAGCAGTATTTGAGGTAGGGAGAGAACTGGTTTTTTTTAGGCCTCACTCTCAGATTTATGTCCAATTCTCTTTCAGTTGATAATATTGTTTCATTCGATTCTGTATGGAGTATTCCGAACACTGTGAGAGTCTCATTTTGTCAATAATTAAAGTATATGTATCTGTTGTAAATATCATTGTGTTGAGTGTTACTTATTTTTCCCAGTCCGAAGTCGGTAAATTTGCAAGCATGGCATCACTCATACATCATATACGTGACAGAAGATTGAGTGCAAATAGAGAAAAGCTTAGTGAACTAATAAGACGAGTAACTAGTCTGGCATGTTGGAGGTTTAATTGAATATTTACAGCACGAGGAAAGGATTAAAAACTAATCTTAATGCTTCCAATGTTTCGTATCAATCACTGAGAGATTTTCGGGATTACAAATAACTTGTGACACTCAAATACAACATAATACTAAGTGAAACACGCTCTTTCCTAGTGCTGTAAATATTCCATTAAATCTCCAATATGATGTCCTCCCAGCCCTTAAGCCTCAACACACGGGTAACTAGTCTGTCTTGAAGGACCTGTATATTGAAATATGGCCTCATGACCCGGACATCATGTCTCACTGTATCTTCATTGGGGGGAGGGGGGGGGAGTTCTAAGTTTTTAGCTTACCTCTGATATTGATAAGTGCCAGGAAATGTACAGTAATTTATAGATCTTCATACACCATTCCATTTTCTGTGAGGTCTCTGGTTACAAATGACTTGTTCATATTAACTATATAATTACATATTTGTAATTTTATAGTTAACACGTTAAATGGTAATCATTATGTACTTTAAAGATCTTCACTCTTGATCAACATGAGTTATACAGGCTGTTCCATGAAGACAGTGCATTTACACGTAAAATCTGTATATTCATGTCTAAAGCTGACAGATGATTTCATTGCTCATCCGGTATGCGATTACTGTTTCCCCTTCGCCTTTATTTTGGCGCCTTGAAAATGTTCTATGTTTGGTCTGTACAACAGTGATTCCGGATTATGTCATCATTCTACAAGTGCCAAACTACGGCAAGTTAGCCTGTTCATTAAAAGGAGTGATAAAACCATGTGCCAACTCAGTAAGAGACTTAATTCCCCTTCAGTTGTTTATTGATCCATAGTATCGCAAAAATAAATAAATTAATAAATGAAATCAAATACTACACATACCGATTTCAGAAAATCTGAGCCATTACACACACAAACCCTCCTTTGAATGCCACTCATTGTTCGTTTCCTGTACAGTTAAATTTTGTTCTTTTTGTTTTCGTGTAGTTACTTGAACTTATATACTGCACCAAAAATATATATATATATTTTTTGATTCTTAACATAAAATTGTGCTATTTCATGAATTTGGACCAGTTGTCCTGCTTAGATCTGTTCAGTACTTGAATCAGCCTACCTCTTCTTCTTTCCTATTGTTCTGTTGATCATTATTTCTTGGGTTTCATACGGCATCCTTTTAGATGTTTCTTTGTTTTTGTATTGCTGATGTCAGGTTTAGTTCTTTAATATGTCACTTGGCAACATAAATCTGATGTACCTGTTCATCTGCCCAAAGTACAAGTATATCATCACAATATATAAAATAAACATCGGCACCAAAACAAGAACCCTTATTCTGCTTGTCAGCATTTTTGATGTATGGTGATCGTTTCCCCAGCACAACTTGCTAGTCAAGAATCCCGTGTATCAGGCTACCAATTGACCATTCATTCCCATCCTGTTCAGTGTCAGTAGTAGTTTTTCACCTGATATCCTTTCAAGTTTCCTTTGCAGAACTAGGAAAGTTATATACTTATAACTTGTCCAGTACAGTGACTATTTTAAACTTAATTAGGTTACTGAAATAGTAACTCACCTTAATATATTCATGCTGTCCTCTGGAAAAATTCCGATTCTCATCAGTCCATTTTGTATTCTGTCACCTTCACCTCCATTCCTGGTATACAGACTGACTTATAGTTTGTCACCGCTGACGTGGATGCATTTATGTCATCTTTCACTCGCAATTTTCAGGGACTGTTCCCATTGTTGGGTTCTAGTTAAACCACCAAGCCTAAGACTGTGTCGGCTCCTTTAATATTATTTTAATATACACGGTGATATTCCATCAGTCCCACAGTGTTATTAACATCAAGCTTGTTAAATTTTCAGTTTCCAATATGAGTATAATATGATGAAAAGACTTCACTTTTGAGTAGTTTTTGTTGTATTCAGGACTACTCTCCTTTCGCTCCAAACATGAAATATGGTGGGGGGGGGATACCAGCTGAACATTTCCATTATATGTTTTGAAGATGTCATCAGTGTTTGCCTTTTTTTTATATATATTTATATATATATATATATATATATATATACTCATCACATAACTGTAGAATTTCAAGATTTTTATTTGCTATTTCACCCATTCTTCACTTTTGTTTCTTGAATTTCTACAGTGTCCTGCACTGTAGTTCGACGTTTACTTTTTCTTCAGTGAAGTTTGCACTGCCTAACAGCCTCCAGTGTCAAACCAGAATCATTCACACATCAGTTGGTGTCAGCAAAGCTTCTTCCATTATCATTCTGTGCGACGCTGTTATTTAACTAGCCTTTGAGATGCTTCCAACACATGAGTTAATAGTTAGCTCTGATCAACTTAAGAATATGTGTCAAAATGATAGCTAGTACACCAATTTATCTGATATTTTAGCGGTTTCATCTTCCTGTTGAATTTCTGCTAATAACTGATCGCATACTGATAAACGATAGTACAAAGAAATTCTCTTTTCTCCGTAGGAAAATTAAGTATTTCAGAAGTATCGGTATCCACTAGCCACATCTCTTATACTGGCGCTGTTTGTTAAACTGCAACATTCTCAAACACACAATTTCCGCTTATCATGTGTCCTCTACACAGACTGTAATATACCTGTTCACTGGAAAAGTAATTATGCTAACTGATGTCTTAAACAAAAAAATTACATTTTATTGTGATTTCAATAAACACACACACAAAAAAAAAATAATAATAATAAAATAAAATTCATAAGTTTATTTGTGCTACCTGTTTGATGTCTTGACATCAAACAGGTAGCACATGTGATTCTAGTGGTCCATTCAAACTTTCTCGGTTTTCTTGTGACGCCCCGGTACTTTTAACCTGAGCAGACAGTTTTTTTTTATAGTTACAATTGTGGCGCGCACACACACACACACACACACACTTGCAAGCATTTGTTGAATCTTTGGAAATACTTTAGAAAGTCATCGTAGAGTCAATAAAGTCATCGCGCGAGGTACATATATTCTACAATACCACGATATCTATCTTGCAAATGTGTTTTAAAGAAGTTAACACAGGATGAGTCAAAATGTTGAGCGCTAGGATCGAAAGGAAACGTTTATTGAGAAAAGAGTATTGAACAGAGAAATGTAAAACATTCAGAAGCATTAACGCTCAGTACCTTTCGAAAGGCATTTCCTGCCGAACAGACATCTGGTGCTCACAACAGCCTGTAGATATACAGTTCTTCATCCACGTTTTGTTGGCCGTGCGTGCATAACCTCGGGGCGGGGGGGGGGGGAGGATGGGTCAAGCTCCTGTGGCCTTGCAGGATCCCGTTTGTCTAGTCCCGCTCTCACATCCATCATGGATTGTTCATGATGAATGTGAGCGGAAATGCCCTATCTTGTTGGAAATCAGCATTTTGAGAACTGTGGCAGTAACCGTAGCCCCAGCGTGTCACAGTACGCACTTCCGGTTTATTTATTTTTTCCATAAAATGGATTTTCAGGATAGTCAGCGGATTTAGTTACCGGGCACAAAATAACTTCTTCATTGTCCTTTGAAAATTGGACAGTTATGTGCGGAATTTCTTACTTAATCCCATATAGTTACCTGTTCACTTTTTGTGCCAAATTTGTAAACAGTACGGTTGGAGTGCAAGGCGGTTTGCAGTGTTCGCCACAGTTTTCTTTGGTAGGTTCTCCTCATGGCTATACTATACTTCATTGTCAACTTTCGCAAGCTTCGTATAAATGACTATCGAGCACGTTCGGCTGTTTCCTCACATCACGATTCAGTTATGAATAAAAAGAGGGGAAAACTATTTCTTCATTAATCATCGGATAAACATGAAACGCCGAACACCATTCATACATGACGATTTTGTCTCCTCCCGGAAACTGAAATATTTAACGTCAACAGTACATAAATCTCTGCACACCATAAATATACGCATAAAAGCTAAACCAGTGAATGACGAAACCAATCCTCGGCATCTAAGTTTGATAAACCTGCGTTTATCTTTTGGTGAATTGGAAAAATGTCATTCTTATCACTCAGTTGTTTGCAATCTATCGTGTTCGATTTTTGCTAGTTGCTTGCCGCTACACCGTGTACCGGCTTACCTATACGATCCGTCCCTGAACAGCGGCAGCAAATGAAAGAGGGAGTGGAGGGATTATCAAACATACGAGAACGACAAAGGTGCACAATTTTACGACGTAAAGTTTTGTTTAACGATGGAAGGGTTGCCTGGGTATATTTTGAAGATAACTATTTTCTGTTCTTTTTTTTTTTTATCTGCCTCCCACCCACACGAAAGATTTTGTTAGTGCATTCGTACTGTGAGTGAGCTAAGCTTTTTTTTTTTTTTTTTTTGTCTTAAATCTATGTGAGACCACACCCTGGTTTCCTGACCAGGGTTAGTAGTCTCACAGAATACTTAGAAAATTATACCTTTACACCAGTTGAAACGAAGAGAAGGAAACGACTAAAACAAGAAAACAATAGACAAAATCCAAGAAATAAGACGGCCATGGGAACAGAAAGATTACCAACTAAAGCCCTGTATATAACGATGGAGGTAAAAGATCCAAAGGGCGACCCAGAATTAGATGAATAGACAAAATAAAAGAGGACCTGAAAACCAAATCAGGATAGTCAGCGGATAAGCGACACCAAACTAGACAGAATTGTTCGGACTCTCCAGGGACAGACAGAAATGGAAAGAGTTAATTCGGCCTCATCATCATCCACATAGATGATGGAAGAGAGAAGATACCAATTGTCATTTATATATATTTCTTGCGTTGATTATGTTTTTACATGCCATGACACCTTTCATGTATCTGAGGTGCGCCATGTTAGTTTCTAATACGGGATTTTCACATATTTTGTGCGTTCAAGTCTTCATTCCTATTTTAATCATTGTGTTTTTGTTAACTTCCTTTAACGAACTTGACCAGTTCCTATATGAGAAGTAGCCTTTTAAAAAGATTAACGTTGTACCACAGATCGTTACGTACACGATGCTATGAACTTACCATTGTAAAGAAACCTTAAAATCATATCATTATTTTAGAAAGTGTAATTATTCCTTTCGAGGTTTTCTTTGAATTGAACTGTCTGAATTTTTATCAAACCATAAGTCGTATACTGAGTTAAAATCATTAGAGCCTTCAGAGGTTTAATTGCAGTTGGATTGTTTTGGAGTTACAACCAAAGCATCTAAAGCTTGTGTCATATATCTCTTTATGCTACTAGTTTTTCCTTTTTTTTTACTGAAGTAAAGACTCACTCACCTTTGTGTGAGACTTTATCTGCGATAATAATAAGTCGTTTCTTGTTGGTACATTGCAGTCTCATTTTCATCAGTGCCTCTAACAATTACAGCACGAAGTTGGTAAATGACGTCAATTGTATGTGTGAAGTTCGATAACTGCTGTTTTATTACCAATAGACGAATGCCCAAAAATTATTAACTAATTCGGAAATTAAATACAGTACATCTAAAGCGCATTCAGAGTGATTCTACAATTATCTTTGTAGAATTGCCCATTTTATCATGAGCTACATGACTAATTACGTAATAGTTTGCGACGCTTTCTGGCCCTACCATCAGGACCATACTTACATCCCCCCCCCGATGGGCGGGGCCCGAGGCGCTAAAGTGCTCCGGGGATTCATCCCTCATTGTTTGGGAGACGTAATCCCCCCCCCCCCCCAGCTAGACTCGTACGCCTGTGCATAGGTACATACTACAAAATGCGGCAGAATGCCATTATAAACCACACCTTTATAATCATAGTAGTTGTGCGAAATTACGGCAAACTCTGATCGAGCAGGAAATATAAATGCGGTTGGGAATATCAGATAACTGACGTAGATTGCAAATAGGTTAAAATGAAAATTGTTTAAACAAAACTAAAGTGTTTGCAAGTTTGTGAACTGCCTTGGTCTATACCAGTGGTCGTTATCGACCCCCAGGGGTCGATAGAAAAATATAAGACATAATTGTATGGGTAATATTTAATTCGGTTAACTTGGATTACCTCCATCCTGAATGACAACGCAATTGAGAGTGAATCGTGGGAACAGTGACATGAATAGGACCTGTAGGATGGAACAAGGTCATGAAAATTGTTACGGAGGCCAATCAAGTAGGCCAAAATGACGTATTTACCAATAAACGGATGTCGGTAGTTCCTGTGCGGCGGGAGCGAGATTGCAACACGTGGGCGGTTGCTTATTTACTTATACTTACACGTATTCGATCCCAGTCTCATTTTGGCCCATCGACATACAAGTGAGCGTTAATGTTCTAAAATTCATCAAAATACATATTATAATTAAATCATTATTTCATTTTCAGCGATTGGAGGAATATTTAAATAAGTATGATATTCCATTTACTAATATAACAGCAGTAGCCACAGATGGCGCACCTGCAATGGTGGGCCGTTATCGGGGTTTCGCTGCTTTTCTGAAAGAAAAAGTTCTAAGTGCACGTACTATTCACTGTGTATTGCACCGAAACTTGGTGGCAAAAACTCTCAGTGACGAACTGCATGATCTAGAGGTGCAAGTCTACAAAGATTTGTTGAGTTGTTCGATTCAACCCTAGAGTTTCTTACAGATGTTAATTTGTTATTGAGTGATGAACTGAAGAGAAATAAGAATCATATTTTCTACTTGGCGGATTTTTTTTCCCTTCAAAATTTAATGACGTACACACCCTCTACAAGATAAAGATGCCACGATTATTCAAGCTCGGACGATTCTTTTAGGCTTCCAAGCTAAATTAGCCTTATTTAAATCATCATTGTTACGAAAAGATTTTCAGTACTTTTCGAATCTACGGCAATTGGAAGTAAAAGATGAAGACTTGGAAATATACACAAAACATTCAAAATTTGAGCGATGATTTTAAATTGCGCTTTGCAGATTTTGAAAACATGCACATTCCATATTGGGTTATCACGCCATTTTCTGCAGATATTGAAAATATCGAATGTAACTTACAAGATGAACTTATTGAATTGTCAGTTGATCTTGAAGCTAAGACGCTTTTTAAAAATAGGACTTTAAGTTACTTTTGGACGAATATCAATGTAGAAAAATATCCAAAACTTTCTGAAGTGGTACTCCCATTTTTGCTTGCATTTCCAAGCTCGTACATGGTTGAAGCTGGTTTCAGCCATGTTAATTCCATTTTAACAAAACAAAGAAATAAGCTACATATAGAATTCCGTGGCGATTTAAGGCTGAAACTTACTAATTTTGAACCCAACATTGCTAATCTTGTCAAGAGTCACGAAGCACACCCTTCACATTGACAACGTTAGTAAATTGTATACTAAGTTAATAAAAGTCTTACTTTCATATACTGTATATAAGGAAGATGGTATTGTTATTATTTTGTTATCTAAATTAACTTTTATATATTATTTAGCCCTCCTATCAAATATGTAATTTAAGAAGGACATCAGAAACGTATCCCTTTGACGTTAAGCCAATATAATAATATATACTATATTATACATACAATAAACACTGTAACTATAAAATAAACAATCAAAAAACTCGCATAAGCGTCTTTTTTGCTTGTCCAATTATAATTACGTAATAGTAAAATAGAGGGGGGTCGATAAAAAGTCTAGAAACTCTTGAAGGGGTCGACGGTCAAAGAAGTTTGGCGACCCCTGGTCTATACAGTATCTCCTGATTTGTCGCGAGTGAACACCAAGCCGCAAGCCAAGATTCGTCATATTGTTTAAATAAGGCTAATGTTTGATGTGATAAATGAACTAGTTTCGGACATCTTCGAGAAGGTTTATATCCCTGATGTATCTTCATTAGGTTACACGATCACTCTGTTATTTATCTAGATTATGCCTAACTTGCAATTCAGATTTGGGAGGTCTGTTAAGCAGAGCTGCTAATAAAAATAAATAAGCACTATTGCGTAAATTGAATTACAAAAATAAAAGAAAATACCCCAAAGGCTGCATGCACTCTGTAACCCTGCTATTTGGAAATGGGTGGAAGCTGGTGTCTACCCTCAGTGCATAGACCGAAGCGTACCAATGTTAGCATACCATATCATGTTCCTAATCCTGCGCTAATATACTGTGTGCAATCGCAGATTTTTTTAATTTTTTTATGTGGGTTGTATGGTGAAAGTTCCCGTTTCCGAAGGTGCCGACTTAGTTGTAAGAAAGCGCAACACTAGACCACAGGGAGGTTGAGAATAAGAATCGAGCCTATAACGGCCTTTATTTTGTTCGATCTGACATCGTGGAAATTACCACATGGTCACGCAACGCGTTGATTGAATACGAGTTAAAAAGTCAACTCGGATACAGTTAACCCTTGAACAACGCGGGGGTTATGGGAGCCGATCTCCCGCGCAGTCGAAAATCCGCGTATAACTTGTGACTCCCCAAACACTTAACTACTAATAGCCTACTGTTGACCGGAAGCCTTACCAATAACAAACAGTCCATTAACACACTTTGCATATATACATATGTATTATGTACTGTATTCTTACAATAAAATAAGCTAGAGAAAAGAAATCATAAGGAAGAAAAAATGCATTTGCAGTACTGTTCTGTGTGCAGGGATTCGCTACTTTTATTTGGATGCACCAGTTAAGAGATTTTAAAAAAAAAAAATTCAATATTAAAGTTACGGAAGTAGAATTTCTGAGATTGCATGTTTCTCTCTCTCTCCCCCTCCCTGTCATCCTCTTGTACACAAAAGAAATACTTAATGCGCAAAAACATTTATAAAAAGATGTTATGTAAGTCTTGTTCAAAAACTTGGCACATTTTTATTTATGCTATAGTTTGTTTCATTAGATTTGCTAGGTATTGGCTCAATGTTGTCTTGCAGCAGTGTGTTATAGCAGAAAATACAGCACATCTTAATACTTTAAAAGGCGGCGCAAATTTCTCACATATTATAAAAATTATTTCATGCAATAGTTATCCGAAACCGAATCCTTTGTTCCTATGTATTCCAAACTGATATATACACAGTAGGAAAAGCAGCGGTATAAAGAGCAGTTCTCACAGCTTTTTCCGCGTCATTTGTGTCTCGTATCAGTCGAACAGATGTTAGCGAGAACTGTGGACATAAAATAAACTTGCATTGCGGAATAATTTAGCATTCATGCTAATTAACGGTGACGCCGAATATATCAAGCAACGTGCTTGATGCCTCGGGACTAGGGGTGGCAACTTAGAGGCAAACCAAAAATTTACTCTTTATTCACTTTTAACACCATAGAAATACAAATAAAAGAATTCTCAGGATGATAACCCTGGTAACCATCCGGAGAATTCTTTTACTTTTTATTTCTTCGGTAGCATCATATGCGTTTCAGAGGGGAGTGGGGTTGAATTGCTTTTAATCATTAACTAAAAGTTGCTGCTGAAATGAGCATTCATCGTGGTTGAGCTATTTCACCTGCCTGAGAAAATTGAGGAAGTTTATATAGCTTTTACACTGGGGTCGCGTTAATCAGCGTCTTGAACTGCGGGATTTCGTTCTGACAACTATGTCAGAACGAAACCCCGTCGTAATTCGAGGACTGACCCCCCCCCCCCCCCCCCCACACACACACACAATCTGCTGTCACCTTACTCCATGCTGCGTTCTTTGTGCAATGCAAGACATTGTATTCCTTCCAAAAGTCTGAGGGTTTTTCTCATTCTTGATGGAATCCTTAAGTTGGGGATTGACTGAATAATTATTTGATTTTCTTTAGCAAAACACGGTGAAGGGCTCTTTGTTTCTTGACACTAGTTAAGTAAAATCATGCCTAGTGCAATACCTCATCTCGTTATAGATGTTGATAGTTAATTTTTTTTTTTTTTTTGCTATATGAATTAATAGATGCTCTGTATTTTTGTGAAAATAAATTATTATTATTATTATTATTAAGCGAGACATCGAGGGAGGCCACATATTACGCACACCAGCTATCATACTTATTCTTGTATTCATTCACACTGCTTGCACTCACAACATCCAAAGGCAATCCATTCCAGTCACGCACCACCCTCTGAGAGAAAAATCTAGCCCTCACTCCCTTGGCTGCCTTCATTCTCAGCTTCCAAGTATGTCCTTTCCCCACACTCCATAAATTGAAAAATTCCACCAATTGAAATCCTGTATGACCCTTTCAGAATATGTATAATTTTTGTAAATAAATATATATTTAAAGTTTTTCAGAATCAGTGTGTGGCTCATCTTTGAAATCTTTAATAGGGGTGTGTGTGTGTGTGTGTCTGTTGCAACCATAACTGGTCAAAGTTGAGGTTGATTGAGAATTATGTGTCAGATATCGAAATCGGTAACCGTCCGGCGGGAGGGGGGGGGGGATCATGCTGATTTCAATGTTTTTTGTATGCGCAGGTGGTATAAAATAGTCAAGTTTTTGCACGTGGTCACTTCTACGTGACGATCAATTTTGAATATTGGTGGCAGCTGATTAATTGGCGTGTCTCCAGATAAGCCAAGTTCCATTGCAAATTATATCATTATTATTACGCAACCTCGCTTTGGGTTGACTTGGAATCATTGCCAAATGTAAGCGATAGTTTTTTAAAAAATCGTGGAGAAATGTCTCCGGTGGGGAGGGGTTGTGGTGTTAAATTTGTTGCTATTGCTTTAAATTCGCAGTCTATCAGATATTTTGATTTATCTAGCAGCGCCGGATATTTAATTCACTTGGTCTCGTTATAATGACCAGCATGTGCATCATTCGGCGGACGAATTTAATTATTCATAAGTAGGCCACATTGTTGTTTTGTTTGGAAGCGATAGTATAATTTGCAATTTTAGCTGTGTTGTATGCATGTGCATTATAAAATATTTTTTGTGATTACATTTTTAATTATTAATTTAATTTCAATTAATAACTATTGCCATTTTTATACCTTGAAAAAAAAACGTTTATTTAAAAAATCGACCAAACTGAAATACTTGTTTAGAACTACGATTTTAGTCACACAAAGGGTCTTCTTCTTATAAATGGCTGTTACGTCACCCTGCTTCTAAGTGTTCACAACTAGATAGTTGAATAGAGATTAAAACAGTGGCCCATACATAAGCACTGCGACACTGCAGCACCCCAAGGAAAAAATTAAATTTTGTTTGTGTTTATAAATAATAGCAATGCTTACAACATGTTAATGGTTACAGCTTATGTTTTGACATTGACTGAATAGTTAATAATTGGAATTGTTCGATTAACGCTTTAGATTACGAAACAGATGCACTGCGATCTAACGCCGATATTCGTTTGCTCTTGCCATTGCACGTTACGTCATTCCCAACTATAACTGCTCAAACGGCAGTGTATTTTTAGTATGTTTACGCGCCTTATTTCTGTGAGATATGAAGCGTTTATTATTGGTGCGTGTGCCTGCTGAACTATTTTTTGTAAATCTTATTTTATTTTGTTAAAATAGCATAATTATTTATTTATTATAGATACAAGGCTGAATTATGACGAGTGTCACTGTTGAAAATATGAAAAGAATTATATTTTTTCAATATCGTTACACGAAACAAATACACCGCGATCTAACGCCGATATTCGTTTGCACTTGTCATTGCTATTGATACGAAACTTTTATTATTGGTGTTTGTTCGTAGTGAGGATGAAATATTTTTAATAAAGCAGTTTTTAATATGTAAATTTATTTATTAATAAATTCGTTACTGATTAGGAAAAAAAAGTTTTTTTTTTTTTTTTTTGTATATGCAGCACCCCCACTTAAAATTTTCACTCGCCGCCACTGGATTAAAACATGATACATTTAATTAAACTCTATCTAATGCAGAATTTATTTGTTAATTAAAAAATTCGACAGAAACAAAAGTGATCACTTGAACAGCTTGTTATCCCAAATTCTCTTAAACTGTAGTCAGCCAAAGGATAATGTAATTTTTGACGTGCTTTCCCCATTGTGCACTTTCGTAAATGGCCTGATTGAAACAAATTGAAATCGCGTGATTAATTTTTTATAGCGATTGCCAAATTTGGCAATCATAAAAAGTCAAACATATTAAAACACCGATCAGCAGGTGTTCCGGAATAACTTGTGTAAGACGAAAAAAACGAATTTTTGCGATGCTTGCATGCTTTGTGAAGCACGAGGGGTGTTACATACTGCGCAATAGCAATTATGTATTTTCAAGCGTCGTACATACCGTAAATTTCACTGTGAATTCTCTAAATTTATCTTAGATGACAAATTTAGAGTAGTTCTCGGTAAAAACGAAAATTACGATGTGAACAATATCAAACTGATGCTGATTTAAAAAAAAAAAAAAATTAAATTGCCTGCTATATGCTATGGTAGCGAATTTGTCTTCATTTTTTCCTCCCACACACGAAAAGTTGTAAACGTATAGTACATTGGTACTGTAGGCAGCGAAGTTTTTTTTTTTTAAATCTGGAAACCCTGCTCTAAAGACTAAACATAGTTTTTTCAAGCCACTTCAGGCTTCCAATAAAGCAGTGGTATCACACTGTGCAGTGAAATTAATCTCCCGCTTAAAGACAATCTCAAGTATTCGTGTCCAGGATTGGATTCAAATCCCCAGCTGTTAGTTGGAGCGCGGATGCTGTTAAATAGTTAACCAACTAGGCCAGTTGATGCCCTGATAATAAACATTCCTCTTTCGCTGGATTGAGTTCAGTTTTATATATTTAATGATCTCTGTTATAATTTATCGAGTCTTCAGTTTTCGTTCCTGTAATTATAATTCTAGTTACTAACTGTACCGGCGGATATTAATAACGTAATAATACAATGTGTATAATGATCTCATTAAGCCTCATGATTATTATTATGTTCGAACAGTACAGTTGTTTGGTAATGTCACTACACAAGAATGCGATTAGAAATGCTCAATTATTTCCTCATTTGTTAATGTATAGCAAAGTTTATGTTGCGCTGTCATCTAACAGATGAAGAAAAAAGAAGAGAAAAAAAAAACTTGTTTTAAATAAAATTTCACCAATGCATTAAATCACCAATTGCATTAAATCAGGGGTGTGTGTTATTTTATGTATAGGAGCGAGAGGATAGACAAAATAACGTGGCCTCTGGCCACTCCTACATCAGTTGAAAAAATTTAAGAGGAATCCATCCACCATGACCATTAGAAGTAGGTTGACTGTCAGTGATCCCTCTCTCCATCCTCAAACTTAACACGTCACCTGTTTGGAGGCGGGTGAAGCGGACAAGGATTTCCACTTCGGATCTAAATTACCAGAATCCATACTTGGAGCAGCTGATTAATTGGCGTGTCATTAGATAATGGAGTTAATTGCTAAAATTGCCTTCGTTATTTTGAAAAGAGCTTGCTTTCATGCTGAGGATATGCTAGCTTGGGTATGGAAGAGAGAGAGAGAGTGTGTGTGTACACGCTTGGTAGAGGACACTAGTTCTGGAGCACAAGCATTCACTACAATTGCAGGATACAATCTGGATTGGAAAAATTTTCTTTGGTGTTGAATTTAAATTATTCGACAATTTTTTGGTGTCTTACAAATGTCTTGTGGCTGATAATTACATGATTTATGGACAGCACGTAGTTAATATAGAAAAATATTATCGTGAGGTTCAACTTTGTCTTCAAGTAATGTTATGTAGTGGTATGCAAAATGTCAAAAATATAAATCTATTTATGTAGTTTACCAAGGAACATGCTATTGCTTTTATGCGCAAGAAGCGAGTTTTCTTGCACATTAGACCCTAAGTTTAGAAGTCCGTTTTTTAAAAACCTTCCCCTCAGCTTTAAGAGCTTTACCGCTGCCCCAGAAATTTTGCAAGCCACTTCTCTGGATTGTTTTGCCCGGATAGTGAGCGGCTGGGAATTTTGAATGTAATATGGATGAACACTTTCATTCCGGTAAACATACAATGTGTTTCCTAACTAGATCAAGTTTTTCAGTTCTGGAGAATTGAAACGGTAATCTGATCCTAGAGCTGATGGGCATAATAAGTTTGCTTAAAAAAAAAAAAAAAAAAAAAAAAAAAAAAAAAGAATCGGTCCGAAGTATTTAACTTCTGATATTAAAAATGGTAAAGCGATCAAAAAAAGAAGAAAATAGATCGTTATAACCGAAAAATGTTATGCCTTTGCCATTGCAACCATTTTTATAATTCATTTAGTTATATTCAGCATTTTATTTTTAATGATCTCAACTTAGAGATGATTGTAACGACTCTCAAATTGTGGGACCAAATGACAATCTAATCAAATGATTAGATTGTCATTCCAACCACAGGAAAGTGTTACTCATTTGATTAAGCTACTTAACATTCTTTAGATTTGAAGTTATGCATATTAGTTTCTAATGATTAACATTGATTGTTAATTGGTTGCATTTACTATTTTTAAACTGTATCGTGTCCAATGTTAGACAGTAATGGGAAGAAGTTAATTATTTATGCATTTCTTCAATATCAGCGCATGCAGAGCTTAATTTTTCGCAAATGGAATCATTATGACTAAAAAGGGGAAGACAGTCCTCACGCCCAGCTGAGGTCATTTTGTTCTTAAAAAAAATAATTTTGAGTTAGAAGATTTTGATAAAATCGATTTAAATGGTGGTCTATAACATTTTGAAATATCGTTAGTGGATAAGAAATGTTGATATTTTATTTTTTGGAAAATATTACTTTTTTAATTTTAAATGAATACACTTCCTTTTAAAACAGTTTATTATTTTATATATGTATTTCTTCTTACTTTGTCTTACAGAAACCTATCAGGTAAAGTAAAAAAAAAAAAAAGTGGTTTTATCCACTTTTCTGTACATGTATACTTTTCTTGATCAATAGTAATTTCAGGTATTCTCCAGATTTCATCAGTTCCTTGGTAGTTTTATCAGCAGTCCTTGAGAACCCTAGTTGAAACATACTTCATTTCCTTTGAACTAAACAAAAGTTTATTTCTATATACGATAAACGTATTGCGAAGAATTGTTATTTTGAGTTACGAACTGACCATTTCCATTATTATGACTTGCGAAGTTTTTTTTTTTTTTTTTTTGTATTTGTCTTGAAATTTATGGCCATAACAAATGCAGGACCTAATTGAATAATTTCTGTTGTCGCCCTGAGTTAAAATAATGAAGTATCAGGAATATATGCTATTAAAGATTAATATATGATAGATTATGCTGTTACAAAAAAAAAAAAATAAAATAAAAAATAACTGTAAAGATTTTTGTTGGCCCAATTGGCTCTAGTCGCGGCTTGATTAATATCGTGCGATGAGTTAACTTACTCATGTATAGAAAAGTTACGTCTTAATATTCCTAGCTTTCTTCTTCTCATTACACGATGCTGTAATCGTGTTTTATTCCATTATAAGTTTTTATTGTCACGGTTCATGATGTCAAAACTTGATTTGTAAGTTGTTGCTTATATCTCAATTAAGTTTCCAGTTTACTCACTTTCAGATATTGCAATTTCTCGATATCTGAAAGTTGTGTTGACATAAACCAGTCGGCCTAATAGCGCATCTGTTTCACGTCACTTGCGAAATATTTCATTAGCAGGTGCGTGGAGTAACAAGAAATTGGATTATCATTTACTAAGAGTTGGTAAACAATAGCCATTTCTGTACTCTTTTTTTTTTTAAATCTGAATCACCCGTTTTTAAGAAAATGCCATTTTATATTTATTATTATGGCATGGATATGTTTATTACAAATTGTGTTGTTTTCGGGTGACATCTCGAAAGAAACATACTCTGAATATTTTACAAATTTTACAGGAATTTCTGGGTTACCATGGTACACACCTAACCGAGGCGTTAGATAAAGCAAACAGATTTCTGTAGGAATAATGTCGGTAATGAGGATAAGTGCCACATCTCTCTCTCTCTCTTTTATATAATTGTAATGCAGTACGAAACGAAAGGAGTATTTGTAAAGCTGATTTGTAGATATTTATTTTACATACAACTTTTATGCAACTGTATTAAATATGTTTTTTTATTTATTCTACAGCATAGATGGGTGAAAGTATCAGAATATTACAGAACCATCTCCCCCCCCCCCCACAATTTCAGCAATACTTGCTGAGATAGTGCGGAGCTTGAGCATTCACTTTGGCCATGAGTTGTTTTTGTATTATCATTCCAACCTTTCACAGGTGAAGTAAATCCATCCACGACGACAATGGTATGAGCTCTGCGAATTACATGATTCCTCTTGAATACTAAAGTAGACGTAAGGCTACTGAAAATAATAAAATGTCAGTTACCATGTAGAAAAACCACAGTCCAATACTCACTAACTCAGTGCCCACACATAAAATAAACGATCAACGACCTTTTTTTTTTTTTTTAATTTTTATTATTCATATATGACAGTACTTCAGAAGGATATATCGAGGCACTACCTTGCTTTCATAATAGGAATGTTTATTCCGCTCTTCGAATGACATGCACGTCGCACGCTAGTTTCTAAGCTGCTCTTCAATGATTAGGTATTTACCTGTTTCGGCTTCACTGGTCTTCCTCTCTCTCTCTCTGGTCTATATCCATCCACCTCTGTTGTAGCCGATATCTTTCCATCCTAGATAGATTTTCTTTCCATTTCTCTGTATATTCCTTGATCTTTTCATTTATGTTATTAAATATCTAGTTCTTTTCTGATTGATGTTTTCATTTCTTATACCCAATTTTGTGTATCCTTTAAATCTTTTAGATATGTTATTATGCAGCTTAAATAACTGTACTGTGTTCTATTATTTTATTTTGTATACCTGTTTTTGATCCAACATGATCCCGACCTTTTAATGCCATGACTTTTCTTTTGTGAAATATTTAAGTTGTATTGTTGAGTTATTTTAATTCGTATATCGATATTTGAAGTTCATCTTCATTGTCTTGTAACACAATCTGATCATATGCATATTGTATTGATAACAGTTCTTCTAGTTAACCTTGTTTTATTGTTGTTTTCCATATTTTCATAATCTAATCAATATATATATTGAACAGAGTTGGAGATAAGCTACATTCCTGTCTGGCACCCTCATTTATTCCAATCTCTTCTGTTAATTTGTTACCTAACTGTAACTGTATTTTTGTATCTTTATATAAACTCTGTATAGCTTGTACCAAATTTAGTGAATAACCTTTATTATTATATATTCCATAGTTTTTCTCTGTATATGTTATCAAAAGCTTTCTCATGATCTCTAAAGGCCATATGAATCTCTAAATTAAATTTTCGTCTTTTTTTTCAATAATTTGTTTTAGCACATAAATATTGTCTATACATGATCTTTTATTCAGGATTTTACTGTAAATTTTGTAACCTGTATTTAATAAACCTATTCTGTAATTTTTACAGTCATCTCTGTCTCCTTTCTTTAATATAGACATAACCTTAGCTTTTAACCAATCTGATGGAACCTCACATTTCCTCCAACAGTTATTTATTAATTTTAAGAATCTGTGGTGTAAACATTCTCCGCCATATTTCCAAAGCTCTGTATTTATGCTATCTAATCCGGTTGATTTTTTTTTTTTTGATACTTTTATTGCTTCTTTTATGATAGTTCTTCTTACAATTTTATTGGGTTTTTTTATCAGTGTTGATTTCTTCATTATTATTTTCTGTTATTAAATTTGGGTCATATCATAAATCCTTATAATGTTTATCCACTGTTTCTCTTGTATTATGTTGATTTGTGCTGTATCTCTTCCTTGGTTGTTTAATTTCCTTAATATTTTGTAGGCTATGTCTACATATGCAGTTTCTAAGTTTCTGTATGAAAATACAGAAACACAATCTACATCGTTTGTAGATTGTGTTGGACACACGCACGTGTGTGGGTGTCCAACACAACCACGCTTTCGTATATGAAATAAAATGAATGCAAAACTGTGTTTTTGGAGTGGCCGCCCAAGAATCAAATGATAAAATACTTGTTTGATTTGTATGGCTATCGTGCTTGCTGATAATATTGGAATTATGAAGAGCGGGGTGAGAAATAGCAAAATGGGCGAATTATCTGCTTTTTCTGTCCATATCTTCCTTCTTGTTTGATTCATTCCATAAAACATCCTCCTCCTCATTTCAAATCTGGCCCAATTTCTTGAGTTGTCTTTCTGTACTGTGTGCTCCAGGATTCACTTGTGGTCAGCTAGCACAGGTGTCCACCCAAAAAGACCTTTGGCTGTCCTCTTAAAATATTATCAGGTGTGCTTCAGTCCACCTGAGGATACAATTTTGTCCACTACTAAATTATCAACTACATTTGTGGGGTACTTCAGATAAAATCAAAAGTCGTGCGCATTTTGCAGTGACAGCATTTGAAAACTACATTTAAAATGGGAAGTGGGCGGTTTGACTTTTGCAAGTTAGCAAAGCATTCAGTAATACTTTGCTAACGAGCAAAAAGTAAATCGTCCATCCACTGAAATTATTCCATTTGAGGGAGAAAATGTTTGAATTTCGATAGCTCTTGTTTAAAAAAAAAAAAAGAAAGAAAGAAAAAAAAGTAAACGTTTTTACCTGCTTACTTGTTCAATTTTATTTTTATTGAAAGTGTATTTTTTTTTTAATTTGATAAATCCCTTCTCTAGAGTACTTTTTATGCACAGGAGATCCAAAATACCCATTCCATTAACTCGAGCGTTGTCTTATTCCATTTGACACATCATTTAAAAATTCGACGACGTCTAGTGAATTTCTACATTTTATTTGAAGATCCTGGTAAAGCGCCTACTTTTTTTTTTTTTTTTTTCAGACATGGCTTTAAGTATCCAAAAATATTTTTGCATACAATTCCGGTCAGATCCGTTAATGACGATAATTCATTGAACTCGTCAACGATCGGTTTGTTGCAAAGGATCAACGGATTTTTCCAGCATTGGATTACTTGGTCCATTGTCAACTGGTTGTATTATTATGGGACGTCGCATACTGGAATCGTCGAATAATGAGGATTACTTTCATTCGCTTCTCATTTATTGCTTTTTAGTATGGCTATTAGGAATATTACAATGTATTTCAGTAGAACGTTTGACTTTGCACCTTTGGCGTATAATCGGATCCAGTGCTTATTTAGGCAGCAACATTCACTGAAAGTAAATTTATACCAATACTGTATTACTTTGCTTCCATTATATAAATGTGTTATAGTTTTAGTTTAAATAGGGCAATACTACCATGTGTATATTGAAACTCAGTAAGGTTATAAATTAACTTCAATAAAAGAAATCTTGTCTTTCGCAAAAATTACTGTGAAATTCTCGGGGGAGATAAATGACCGTTCACAAGGGCTAAAAAACTTTATTTTCTGCTTCAACATTGAAGTGTTTCATTAAATCATGTACTCAGAATATTCAAACACAAACATCATTTCATAAATGTTAAACTATATTTATATTTAGGAGCACTCATTTTCACTTTTTTCAGAGCAGCAAGAAAATAGGGTTTTGGGCTGAAATAAAGTTTTTTCGAATTTCAGATGGCTTTAGAAATCTATTGAGATGTCAACCTACTGTGCAACAAACTTATCATTCGAGGCGTCGGAGCCACCACAAATCAGAAGAGTTCGATACAGGAAAACCTAATTGCCCCATCTGCTTGAAGTCATTCTTTCACAGAAGCAACCTCCGGAGACACATGGAAATCCATAATTTCCAGAGAAAGCATTACATTTGCTCGATATGCGGCAGGCGATTTAACTGGAAGACAAATCTCACAACTCATTACCGCGTGTCGCACGGTTCCAGGAATTTAGTAGCTGACTTTGGTATCACGGACAACTCCTAAAACATCAAATGGTTCTTTTAACTTCATATTTTAACAAAACTGATCAAATAGATGATTATAGCAACCTATTTACTTTCTTGCAGTGCAGAGGAAGAATAACAAAGTTCCTATTCGTCATTTGTTTTCCCATTATAATACAGCTTTCCCATTATAATACTTATATGTATAGCTGTTTAGTGCGTGACATATAGATCTGTGAAATAGAATTGACATTTTCTTTAATTTTTTTCCCCTTAAAATTGTTAAAACCGAAAAAAAAAAGAAAAAAACTTAAAACTGACAGTGCTGCGATCATTTTAGACCACTTAAAGTGTTATTGATTGAGCTCAATCTAATTATTACTGCAAAAGACATAATAATGCACAGGACTGTACTAGTGAATCTATTGGAATGGAATTATATCATCTAGAAATAAATGGTAAGCATCAAAAACGTAGCTGTAGATAGTTTTGGATTCATTTCTGGCCAAGCAGGAAATTCCTTAACCGCGACCGTTTTCATTCTTTGAAGTGTCTTAAGTTGCCATTCAATGTACATGTAGTTTCTTTCTCATTTCGTTTATTTATTTTCTAAAGGCAATTAATGGTAGCACAAAGGGATTGGGTGAGTAAACTTCATTGAGGTTCACGTATTACGTTGACTGCTTCACAGAACATCTTGTGTATAGCAATACATTACGCTTACCTTACGATTATTCAGCGTGTGCTTCCAATGAGGTGATCAGGATTCGCCATTAAGTTATAAATGTTTGGATTGTGTTATTGTATGAAGGAAAAGATATTTTGTATGCATAACCTCATTGCATATTTTGAGTTTTATGAGACATCCGCATCAGTTACTTTAATGGGAAAAAGGTGTCTTTATCCGATTCTTCTGCCAAATGAGTTCATTTGGTTAAAGTGTGTTCCGTTTTCTTCTGTACACCTGTTATCTTCTAAAGAATAAATGGATATCTTGTATGTGGAGGAAATTAATTTTGGATCACGCGTGCCGAAATTTCAGTTCCGGGCCATAGTCATAGACACCATTTCCCATAACTTCATTACGTGAAATTGTTTTATTCAGATACAGTTCTGCAGCTATCACTCTGGTACTTCCACTTTTCGTTTAGCATTATATCAGGAGAAGGGTAAACCGTGAAACCTCCGTGCTAAATATTTCATTAGTAGGTATGGATGAATTTATTTATTTTAAAATTACGTTCTTCGTAATTGAGATTTATGCAGTCACAATAAAATGCTACCTAGAAACAAAATCCTCGTGCTATTCCTCCTAAATATTCGTTGATTAGCATAGCGATCAGCTTTTTACCGTACAATACAGTATTAATAGTGCGACTACAGTGTATGTTTTCATTTTGGAAATTAAATAAGCTGATAAAACTCAAAGCACGCTGGTATAATGCAGATTAATATAATGCATCGATAGGATATCCTATCGATTCATATATTAGAAAGAATAATTAACAAAATCCTTCATTGAAAAAAGTATCCGGCGACAATACGAAATTGAAATAAATATCTTCTTCTTGACTTCGCGTATTAGGCAATTGTTTGCCAGTAACTTTTTCAAGGATTTAAAAAGTCTTCTGCCCATCATCTCCTGGGTCTTCCTTCCTGTTGATCTGTGTCCCTTTGGTTTATATTTCCAGGCAATATTTGGTCATCTGTCCTCATTCGTTCTTCCTACGTGGTTTTTCCAGTTTTTTCTATAGTTTGTGATATCTTCTGTTATGTTAATTATAGATAATTGTTTTCTTATCTTATCTATTCTTTTATAGCCTGCGAGCGGTCTTGGGAACTTCATTTCTGCATATTCCACTTGTCTTTTATCTCGTCCTCCTCAAATCCATGCTTTACTGCGATATTTCAGAATTCGTTTTGCTATTATTTTGTATAGTTTTATTTGGGTTGGTCTACACATCTGTTTATTGAAGTGTCTATTCAAAGTTCCAATGACTGCTAGGAATTTTTGCTTTTTATATGCCATGTCGATTTCTCCATTGGGGTTTATGTAATTTCTAAGATATTTAAATTTGTTCACTTGTTCTATTACTTTGTTGTGGATGACTAGTTTGCATCTTTTAATTTCTTTCCTTGAAATGCTATTGATTTCGTTTTATTTATTGAGATTTTCGTGTCACTGTTCTATTATTTTGTTCAATACGTGTTGATTTTTCTGTAATTGGTTCATTTTCAGCAAAAATAACTTGATCGTCAGCATACAAAAGGCTGGTTAATTTTTTATTTCCTATTTTTAATTTCTATGATTTTGTTTTTCCTCCACTCTCTTCAAATTTTTTCCATATATATATTGAAGAGTATTGGTGATAATCCACTTCCTTGAATGAGATTTCTATTGGTTTTAATTTTTTAATTTTGTTTCATTATTAATTTTAATTTTAATATAGCTTTCTTCCATTATATATTTGCTATTGCTTTCGTGGTTTGAGGTTGAGCTTTCAAATCATTAATTTGTTCTGTTGATTTGATCGTATGCTTTCTCATAATCCAGGAAGGCCATATATGTTGGCAGGTTAAATTCTGAGTATAAATGTGGGATCTGTGCAGGATCTTCCTTTCCTAAAGCCTCACTGTTCTTCAATAATTTCCTCGGCCCATGGTATTAATTTACTTTTAGTTATATCTTATAAACAAAGAAATATATAATGAAAAAAATCAATTCTAGAAAATTTCTTAAATCCTACAGTTTTACTAGAAACTCCGCATATTTTTCCACCCCGACTTCGAAGTGGAATGAATAAACACACGTGATGTACAGGAATTCCGCCTTTCAGATGGCAGAACATGAAGAAATAGAAATATCAATTGTAGGAAATTCGGATTCCTTTTTTTTTTTTTCCCCGAGGGTTCCAATTCCGTCGGATACAAAGAACCCTTATAAGGACTTTTCAAGCGAAGGTGAATTAGCCGGTCTTACACGACGTGCTAGGGCTCACCCTAAAGATATTCGAATTTTTCCTCCAAAATATTCCGGATGAACTTTTCCCCATCTGATGAACGTGCAAACTTCATCCGTTCGGGTGATTTTTCATGCGAGACCGGCCAGAACACATCCAATTTACTGACATAATACACTGACCACCAAGTTCCTCCGTCACGCCAGAATTTAAAAGAAATCAGTATTATTTTATTATTAATCTGTTGCTAAATTCTCTCAAAAAAGAATGATGGAGCCATTTTGAATAAAATTTCTCAGTCATAAGGAATTCAAAGTTTCATAGCTGTTTCAGCTTCTCTAGCATGATAAGAGTTGAATGCTTAACCTTGAAAGCTGAGTTTTGCGAATGAAACTAAAAATATTAAGGTTTACAAATTATTCAAATCTGATTCATTTCGATTTTCTAATGTAAACAGTAATGCTCGTGTGTGTAAATATATATATATATATAACATCAAGATGTGGGGTAAAATCTTCATTATAATGACTGTATAATTCCACTTTTATATCTTCATAATTAATATTTAGCATTAACACTTTGTTTTGATAATGTACTTTTCACTTCCAGGAAATACAGGTACTAAAATTGACTCATACGGGACAGCTCTCCCCCCCCCCTCAAATAAGGAAATAATGAAAATTAGAATATTTTTGCCAAGGATTAGATAATGCTGGAACCTTGCTTTTTTGTGATGCCACCTCAATTTTTCATGAAACTTCTTTTATGGTGGTGTTGCATTGGAAAAGGAAAACTTGAACAAACCTCCAGTCACAGCCTTTGATTTCAAAGGAGATTGATCCACTAGTCGACTGACAGCCTCTGATGGCTGTGCTATCAAATGACCATGGCCTATGTTTGGAAATTGAAATTTTTGATTCAGAGGGCTTTATGCACAGTTAAATCAAGATAACTGCTTACAGTAGGGTGGTTTACGCTAGCATTTAAAAAATGTGGGTCCTAACACTGCCTAGCTAAGCGATACAGCGTCTCTGGACGAACTATTTTAGGCCATCTTTTTATTAGCTTTACTAAGGTCCAAAAAAAGTTATCCCATTAATTGCATAAACCATACTTAATTCTTTTACCAACACAAATTGCATCTTGAAATAATTTCTCCTCGCCAGTGCGTCTTCCCTAGCAATGAAAACTACATGATTCAATAATGTTATTAAATGAGACTCTAAATATTAGCTACCCTTCACTTTTTGCCAGACAACGCCTGATCGCTCAGATAATGTGCAAATAGTACTACTCATTCTCCTTTCATCGATTTTTAAAGTCTTCTGTTTCACCTGATTATATTTTAATATCCGTGCATCCTTTATATCACTCTGACATAGATGTATGTTGAGTCTTTAGGTAGTAGACGATTTTCGTCAGCAGGTCTAAGACTACCTTGTTGTTGGCGGCCTAAATTGTCATAATAACTTTCTGTGCTTTTTTATTATGAAAACCTTACCAATGAAAGGCTATTAGCCTATTTATAGAACATGAGTATTAATACTTTGGGTGGGCTAAGAGTTAGATAAGCCAGAATCCCAGATTTATAGGCCAGACACGAAGCATTTTTTTCAAGCCACTTAAGTCCTCCAGAGCACCACCTCCGCCAAGCATGCCGACAAAATGTTTTATAGATTTTTACAGCCTTTGGAAAGTAGGATTTTAAAAAATATTCCACTGAAATTTGCAAAATCACGCCATTTATCAGCTTTATCCTTGCATTATCTATCATATTACAGTAACAATCATAGTTTCTAGCCCTACCGTGAACGAATCAAGAACGTCAAGCTAAAATAGTACTGATACTTAATAATCAGCTTATCACTGTTGCGCAAGTTGTCTGTCTTTACTGTTTTTGCATTTTAATATTGTGTGGGATGGCCACTTAAAGCCTTCCAATTCGAGTGCGTTTTAACATGTCTGTTCCTCGTTGTTTCTAGACATCAACAGTAATCGTTCCTGGTGTATTCCACCCGATGAACAGTTTCAATTTTCATATGTTCGTTGAATATAATTTATGGAATTTCACTACAGATGTTATGAAATGCCGTAATCTATTAATCTGTGAATTCAGTGCTGCTGTTTTCCATTATACTGAACTAACGGGAAAGAGGCCAACATATTGTTCGAAACTTAAAGAATACCTAAAATAATGTAAGTCGCTAATGTTGCGGAAAGGAGTAAGTGGGTCACAGATCTGGATTAAACATTACTACTTATATGCAAGCGAAAGATTGAAATATTGTTTTCGGGTTAAATTCGAAACCGTCCAAGGTCATTAGTACTCTTGACAGTGTAAAATAGGTTATTTCACTGGTCTCTAAACTCATTTCATGCGTTATTTATTCACTTAACGTATAGGCGCGTTGAAAGATACTTTAAAAATTCCATTAGAAATGAATAGCCACTTAAAAGCTATATTTAAAAAAAAAAAAAATTGTAGAAACTGAATCATCAAATACTAGCGAGAGAAACAGTTCACAGGCATCTTTTGCACTGTGATAAATGTGTGTGTTAAATCATTTAGCCAAAATCAACAGATTTAAATTAGCACCATCCATATGAGCATTTTTTAACATCATATAACATTATTCTACAGAACAGTGTACATGTCTATATAAATTCTCTCTGTCTGGGACGAAGTTGTGAATATTTAAATTTTTTTTTTTCCCCTTCAGAAATATAATTTTACCCACTAATGGGTTTCTGTATCTAAGTGGATAAAATTATCCAGATGATTTTTAAAACTCCTGAGTAAATTTACTATATTTTTGCTAATAATTTTTTATTATTTTTATCGTTATATTAAGGAATTGTCTACTCAACTCGGTGAAAGTAGCGTGCGATATTTGTAAATTCTTCTTGCACTAAATGCTTTGACTATTTATCAAAACACTTATCTTTTGATTAAATATAGGATTTAGTCATTGTAGAGGCTGAGCATATTTTTCGATTGCAGATTTTCCTTCTTATATGGGACCTTCCTTACAGCCAAGGCGAGGGAGGCCTTGCAAGTCGACTCTGGAATCCGAAGAGAAAAATAAGAAGCCTCAGTGTCCAGTATGCATGAGGCCATTTTTTGATAAAAGCACTCTAAGGAAGCACATGGAAATCCACTACTTCCAAAGGAAAAATTACCCATGCCATTTGTGTAGCAGGAGATTTTCTTGGAAGCATGATTTAATGACACATTTGAGAATAATGCATGGCTCCGAAAATGCATCCTCAAAGATTACAAGTTTGGCAAGAAAACTTTAAAGTACTTCGAATTGTGCAACGTGCGAATGCAGTAATAACTTTTCACTAGATGGTATTCATTCATCTTTAAAACGGTTACATATACATGAATATATTCAAAAAACATGTTCATTCGTTTTGTTTTATTGATCTGTGATTTCTTCCAGAATTGCGTTATTTCTAGTCGTTCGAAATTCATGAGAGCTACCCATGTGTATAGTTTTCCTCATAGAATTAGCAGCATGATGGCAGAAGGCTTGGTTATTATGGCATTGTGGTTTTTGGAATAATTCTGAATTAAGATTACTTTTTTACATTTTAGTACATGGATATTTTATTTTAACATGAAAATAATGAACTGTATGAAAAATCATCTTTACTTATGTTCTCACACATCATGTCAACCTGTTAATGACAGAACGAAAATGTTTTCAATGCAGTCATCGCACTGCTTTACCAGATTATGACCTGACTTATCCCAAATTGGAATAACCTTGGCAACTCGAATTTAGAGGATTATCAAAAATTATCTTTCATGTCTTAAATTTTAGCATTCAGTACAAGCATGCATTTAATATCTTGTAATCGACTTCCTCGCTGGTTTTAAGTGACAACCCCCCCCCCACTCTCCCCAAGCATACAGACACGAGAGTGAACATGTACAAGTTCGTAAATTTGTTTTCATATATATATCACGAAAACCTTAGTTACTCGATAAATTCGATTTTTTCCATTTGTATAATGCTGTGCATTATGGGAAGGGCCACTATTACATCCTGAAAGGATGTGTGCTTTGCAATGTGAGATACTAAGGCAGTTAATGTGAAGTCATTAGCTTCTATATACTGTACAAGTAGCCAAGTTTGGAAGATACTTCACGCGCAAACTGTGTTTGCCTACACTTGGATAAAGGATTAAACAAGAATATAATTTCTTGGCATCTTTAATTTAATTTATAACCCAGTGAAAAAACTTTCAGCAAATAATTAATGTATTCTAAAATAATAAAATACTTCAGTATATATTTTTTTTTCTTAGATCATGTTCATGTATTTCACCAGAGTAAGATTTATTGTTGAATTGAATTTCAAACAAAATTACTTGTATAAGGTTCCCACTTTTTCCCCCTTTTTTTTTTTTTTAATCTCTATATTCGTATTTGGGCTGTATTTTGGTTTAAATTTCTCGTCAGCTCCCCTACACATTTTTACTTCTAAAATCATGGGAGAAGGGAGACCGTAGCATATTTCCAAAATTTCTACTGGAGAAAACTTGGGACTGTACGCCATTGCCTTACCACAATGTTACTACGAGTGGCAAAATATGGCCTTAACAGCATTTAAAAATTGGAATGTTACAGGCAGTTCCCAACTTCACGAGGTGATTCGTTCCTAGTGCGAACTCGTAAAGTGGGAATTTGTTTTCCATTAAAAACAGGGCTTGCGTCAACAAAATGATAGGTTATGCTTAAACAATAATTTATTTATCGAAAGAAATTAAAAAAAAAAAAAACGTTAAAGTCAAGCAAATTACGATAAAGAAATTATGTCGTACCAATATTAAAGAAGGTTCATTCGTCATCATCAAATGCACACTTGTTGATGGTTCGTCTTCGCTGTTTCTTTTTATTAACATCACTCTTCATATTAATTCGTTATGGCTTACTGTGTGGTATTAAGAAGACAACGAAAAGGAAAGCGGCGCAATCACTCTTCGTAATAACGTCAGTTGGTGAGTGCTTTATGTTATGAGTCAGTGTGAGATTCCCTCGTCTGTCTGAACGCTCAGAGTAATAATGTTACGCGCGTAGGTTGACTTGCCATATTTATGAATGTTTGGCATTTATTCATTGCAATTAATGTTCATATTTTCCATTAAAAAAAACTCAAAGCTGAAACTACCTGTATATTCTGAATATTTTGTCTAGATTGTTAATGAAAGATGATCTTCAAATAATTCCATCCATTATATTCTAATCATGAAATAAAGGTATACAAAAATAGTTCAGTTCATTTCGTCCCTTGACACGTGCTTATTAATGTGGTTTTTTGTCCAATAAAGAAAAGCAATTGTAAACGGACTGCATTTACGTTGCTTTTATATTTTTCAGAACGTGTATTGCTTCATACTAAACACACTAAGCATCTCCAAACTTCTTGCAAATGGACAGATAATCAGAAGAACGAAAAACTCGTGGATCTCTCATGGATCTTTATTTCTCTTACTGCTGCTTTTCAACGTACCATAAAATCTTTTCGATGTTTCTGATAAAAGTCCTGCGAGTCTTATTTTGAGAGTTTTCTGTTAAATGGATGAAAATCAAGAACTCGGCAGTTCTTGCAAAAATGCGCTGTATACAGAAAAATGAAGGTGTATATTTAGAAAGTTTTTTTAACTTGGGTATATTATGTATTCAAGATACCAAGTAATTTTACATAAACTTGGTTTTTAATCCTATTTCCCAAGTGAGCAAACAGACGAGTAAGTCAAGTTTGCTCTTGCACGTAGCAAGTCTGAGATAACTCATGGTAATGCCACTCTAGGCAACTCGCGGTAAAGGTGGATTAAGCTCTGATCACTTTCCTTAGTATTTTTCCCTTCATGTAAAGTACATCCCCTTGCGGAGATGTATGATGCTATGCATTAAAGGCAATGGCCACTACCCATACCGGTTTCGACCTTTATTGAGGTCTCGTCAGTGGGAGCCAGACCAGACAATGCTAAGGTTGAAGTACTGCAGAGCTTATATGAATTTTACCTAAACAAGTTGCCACAAGGTGCTTTGACCTTATTAAATAAAATCTCAGGATGGGAGATAGATGTAGAAAGTTTTTACACCTTGTGGCAACTTGTTTAGATAAAATTCATATAAGCTCTGCAGTACTTCAACCTTAGCATTGTCTGGTCTGGCTCCCACTGACGAGACCTCAATACAGGTCGAAACCGGTATGGGTAGTGGCCATTGCCTTTAATGCATAGCATCATACATCTCCGCAAGGGGATGTGCTTTACGTTAAGGGAAAAATACTAAGGAAAGTGATCAGAACTTAATCCACCTTTACCACTCGTTGCCTAGAGTGGCATTACCATGAGTTCCCTCAGACGTGCACTACGTGCAGGCGCAAACTTGACTGACTTGTCTGTTTGCTCACTTGGGAAATAGGATTAAAAACCAAGTTTATATAAAATTACTTGGTATCTTGAAGGTGTATATTGTTATGCGATCCCATGGATTTCAATGATTCATCAGGCGACCCTAAATCTAATTGTTGTGAGACACTAGACTTGAATAAAACAAACATCAGCCACTTGCCCGTAATTGATGATTAATATTATTTCTGACTCCTCCCTCGCTAATTCCCTGCACAACTTCCACTTGTGCTTCGTCATCGTATTACGCAACCCCTGGCAACAACAAAGTCACCAAAAAGAGTGTCATAATGCAATCTCTTCTTCACTCTCAGTATCGCAGATTCTTCTGCAGTCGAAAGTCTACAGTATGTATAATACTCCCTTTTGGCTTTGAGACGTTTTTCATGCACGCTAAATATACTGTGCTGGAATACATGAAATTTGATCTAATGAAAAACTATACAGATTTTATTTGCCTGCCTGGTTGGATGAGTGAAGTCTCCAACACAGACTGTGGATTCGAATTCCATTGTGGAATGTATGTTTGTAAATATCTTAAGGAAGTAAATCAATTTTACTGCTGGTTTGAGACCATCACCTTATTTATTATTGGAAACTTGAAGTGGCTTTCAGTAAATTAGGTAATTAGTTTCACACTTACCTAATAATAATTACCAGAATTGCTTGATAATAACTACAACATACTATAGTTTTTTAGCCTTTTTTTTTGGGGGGGGGATGATTCATATTTAAAAAAAAATCCAGGAAATAAACTAGACTGCTGTAAATATATAATGTGCAGATTGCGGAACAGAGCCTTTTTTTTTTTATTTAAAGTTTTCGGATATCGTCACAGATTCCTTAATAACCGTGAGAATTTGTGCCATTTGAGTTGATCAGGAAATAATTCCATTACTGTTTATTGAACTGCTTAACAAATCAGCTTCTTGAGCGCTCTGATTTTTTGCATTTATAGAAAGTTCATATTGAACAGAAGGCAAGTATATTAATAGATTCATCAAAGACTAGGTACCATCAACCACCCTACACACACACACACCCATCGAAAATGCCACCTCTCACAGAATATATCAAGATAATGGCCACATTAAGGCTGGCTTTTCTTCCAGGCATAATATAATTCGGATTAAGATCATTTCTGCGACTAACAAAATACACACCAGATAAACTTTGTCTACAAACATTCGTTGCATGGAGCTTCCTGTTGTTAATAGACTAATTGGAAAAGTTGCTCATATGTTGCTCCATTAAGTAACTGATATCCTTCTGTCTCCAAAACATAAAACTGCTCTTTAAACCAGGAGTTTACAAAAATCCTTGCTCTTGCAATTTTAATTATTGTAGACAGATGTCGATCCCACGGAGATAATACGGCAACGAGAACATAAAGATGATATCCATTTTGAGGAAGGTGGAATGTCTATGCTTGTCAATCCGGTGGAATTAAATAGCACTTGCACCATAGTTCATACATATTTTTAGACATTCCTTAAGAAATGTTATGAAGCTTTCTTACACCAACTTTTTATTAACTTTTTTTAGCAGCAGTCTAATAAGTTGAATTCATACCATCAAATGAAGCCACACATTCAACAAGATTTTGTGTTATGCGAATTCATATTGTATTTTCGTCAACATCTGTTGTTTGTCGTAGATCATTGTTCCAGCAATGAAGATATTGTTCGGACCAGTGAAATATTAGCTTTAATAAAAATGTTTATTACCATAATTATCAATTAAAAATATTTCACTTCTTCAGCCTTTGCGCTGGTGGACATCACTTATGAACAGAAATTGCTTTCGTGACTTGAACCAGTTTCTTTGCTCTTGCTTTGAAATCAAGGAACTCAAATATGAACACAGTAATCACATCACACTCTAATCCTTGCTCCATCCATATATCCATCAATATGATATCCGTAAACATCTATGTACACAACCTTTCCCTATATTTACCCCACTTTCTTACCCCATTAACGCATACCACTGAACTAGGGCGCCACAATATCAGGATTTAATAACTTTTCCCGATTTTGTTTACATCATTCAGTATTGCTCCACCATATACGATGTGTTGGTATCTGTCAGCCAACTAGACAGCCTCCCACTTCCATAAGTCTTATAACAGTTTGTTCATGTAATATCCTATCAAGTCTTGACAAAATCCAGATAGTGTACACTATAACTGAACCCTATATCGAAACGCTTTAGTACTTCAAACCAAGATTGACAAAGCCTTGCTGCATTTAAGATATATGTACATGATCTTAGATATCTATCACTTTTCCGTCGCCCTTCAAGAGTATTCTCCAATTCCTCTTTCATCCGCTTACATTTTTTAGTCTGCAAAACAGAGAAACTGGCCGGGGGGGAGGACACGCAAAATAGTCGAGATTCGCGTTAGCCCCTCTTCCCAATCTCTTTTCATATTTGTCGTCTTAGCAGTGCTAATAAACCAGTCTATTCTCTGCTTATACCATTATCCGTGTGGTTTCGCTCATTTTCTTCCGCAAAGTTGAAGATTATTATCAACTCTGCAGTTCCACAGGTAATAAATTTCGTTACCAAATGAACGTTTCCTTTTTCTTGATAGTTTCTCTCACGCCACTTCTTTCTGAAAACTGGTTAATCAAGAAGATTCTAAGAAGAGCAACTACAGTATCTAAACATCGTTTACAAAATACGAATCTAAGAATCTGTGGATGACACGCAGAGGTGTGTACTCCTGAATGAAAATGGTGATGCATATCACCGTTTTCTATCATTAACTGATGCCAGTTTATAGCATATACCAAAGGCATTCAAACATTTTGAAATAAACAAATAAACTTTATCTGGGAAATGAATTTCCTGTACGGTTGACGTAAAATTTTTACTAATTCGCATCTCTTGTTTCCCCGCCGAAATGTACTCTCAGGTATTTTCTGTTTGTTCACTTACAGTTATGCTTTATGGAAAGAAGGAAAAAAAAGTGCGCGCTAATGAATCATTTTTGACCTTTTATCTTTATAAGAAATTTGGTTTGTTTGTTTTGAGACCCGTGCGGTCTCTGCTTCCATAACATCCCTTCACTTAAACGCACGTGTTAAGACCGGCAGATTATGCCGTGCTGCATTCAGTCATGATCAACAGTAAAATATGTGAATACAATTGATTTTATTATTTTAATTAATTTTAATACCCTTCCTCCACCATTCGCTAAACATTATATTGACTTGTCATGTGTGATGATTTTTTATGAACTGATTGGGAAAAAGTTATTGGATCAGAATCGGTTATCAGGAACCAACATTGTTTTACTTAGTTTAAATAATAAAAATAAATAAATTAGGTTTCAATCGCTACTCAGAAATCCCTCTAAAGGTAATCCATTTTCATATCTAACGTTAATCTTCTCCTCGAAACGTTTACCTCTGTTTGTCTATGCACTAAAAAAACGTTTCTTAGAAAAATAATAATTTCCGATTTTAAGATATAAGAAACATGATAATTATGTATACTTGTAAATAATAAATTTATATTAGTAATGTACCTATTGTGAGTAATTCCAAGTAAAATAAGTAGGGCTGCATAATTTTTAATTTTGATGATAGCCAATTATTTTGTCATCCTTTTCCTTTAGATGGGAAAAAATATACTTTGGGTTTTTCCT
The DNA here is from genome assembly GCF_054136105.1 of Typopeltis vanoorti. NCBI lineage: Eukaryota > Metazoa > Arthropoda > Arachnida > Uropygi > Thelyphonidae > Typopeltis > Typopeltis vanoorti. The sequence continues at coordinate 114,480,728 of NC_143563.1, read as the reverse complement.
CATTATCCTGCATCACCGGTATTAATGTAAAAATAAAATAAACCATTAAAAATACATTTTTTCTAACTTTTACCTGCATATCGAAGTTACTGGTATAATGTAACTTCATCTCACCGAAATTCAGTACTATAGTACCTATACATAAAAGAATTATTAATATTATTGATTATTATTATTATTATTATTTTTTTTTACTCTTCCATTTACTCTTGTCACGTTGTATACCACTCGTGATCCTTAAAAAGATTGGTTCTTCATTTTCAAAAGGGTTTTTACATCGAAGGGATAAAAATAACAACGCGATGAACAGTTTTGCTTTATAGTACACTTTCCAACAATATTTTTCCTAAAAATTTCAAATTTTTGTTTAGTGATTTTTGGAACCATCTTAAAAAAATCACAAAGTGATTTTTTTAAGATGGTAGCCACTTGCTTGAAGTGTTCAGAGTGCTCCCCCCCCCCTCTGAATTTTGTACTCTCTCCTGTAGGCCATCGGTTGAACTACAAGTCTAATTTTTTTGTGGACTTTATATACAGATGTAATGGAATACGTGTGCTCCAAATTACCTTAGCTTTTATGGGGTGTAGGGGGGGGGGAGATTTCACGAACCGTTCGAAGTCACAGCTTGTTGGTTAATAATAATAAATTTTTATGATTGGAAAAATGCTCTTTAAAATATTTTAAATCTTTTAAACAAGTGTTAAATTCAAGCGGTTAATTAAAAGATTGCCGTCAGTCGTAGAAAGGTATGTTTCGGAATAGCATTCTTGTATGGTTTCACCACATTGCAACATAAAAAATAAGTCTTATTGTTAGCGATGTATTTAAGCTGGTTCAGGATACAGGGAGTATACAGGGGATTTGGGATGTAAAGTGATGATTTAATTTTACTCAGAATAAAAATGAATTATGCTGAAAAGAAAAATATATGTTAATGAGAATCAAAAGAATATAATTTGAGAAAAAAAGTGAGAGAGTCTGAAAACAAGAACAAAATCCTGCAATCAGCATGAATGCTTTAGCAAATACAGAAGTAAAGTAGGAAAGTCAGGTATAAAATTAGCTAAATAAAAGGGACTTGGAAAAGAAATTAGTAGATAACTATTAGAAAGATTGCAAAATGTTTGGAAGAAAAACATAGAAATAAGGTGAGAATATAAAAGGAATCAGATAATAAATGTGAGAAAAACTGGAAATAGGAAATTTTGGATGCCTGGGGTAATTGAAAGATCGTCAAATAAGATAAGCAGTTATAGAATAATGCCAAGAAATATTCAAGAAAAATTCAATTTGGAGTATATATGAAGACTAGTATAGCTCATAGTCAATGGCGTATAACTGAGTGTTTGGCGCCCTTGGCAAAATTGAAACTATGCGCATTTTGTTGCTGGTGTCACAATTTCAATAAGTAGTACAATATTCTGTCACTGACTGCCTTGGCAATTACCATAGTGACATGGCGTTCCTACTCCATTGCTCATAGTACCTATATATATGAAATAAATAACTAAATAAAAAAACATTGTTGAAATTTTCATATTTTGTGTTAATTGTACGATTTGTGCAAGCATAGTTGAGAAAGGGCCGTAATACTTGTGAAAATAAGAAGCTAGGTTCATGCTGAATAGCAGTAGAATTTTATTTCAACACAAGGATCTGTATTTTTTTTTTTTTTTCCGATTTGAAAAGAGTATATGAGAAGATGCAAAAGAAAAGCTGTCCAAAACCCTATAGTTATATAGTGTAAATGGAATATTTTACAGAGCCAATTGAAGGAGTGATAATAAGTGATTAATATCAATATAATAAGGTGGTTTGGTGTGAAATCAGACGGAAGGCAAGGGTGCATGCTATTCACCATCAATGGAACCGCGTATTGAACGAAAGTAATATTAAATATTTATGCAGATGATGTTATATCCCTAAATAAATCTCCTACAACTCCAGAACACGGAAGACGTCAATTGCATTTTCAACAGAGAACGTATAGAAAAAGTAAAGCGTTCATGTCCATATATCCCTTAACTTAAACAAGTTATATGTCGCCGAATTGAAGCCTTTGGCTCTTCATATGTCTAAGATAGTCAGCCCTATGTCCATAATGTTGAGTTCTCAACGCCGGTTTGCCTGCTTTGCGGGATGAAAAACCCCAGGATAAACTGGGGGGAAAAAAACCTATTGTCCACACCCAAGACCGGCTAACTTGGCACCGCGCGGATATATATATATATATATATATATATATATATATATATATATATATATATATATATAAAATATATAAATGTGATTTCAATTAGTAGCTTCTTTTGCCCATAAAACAAGAGTGACTCTTTTAAGCTATACGTAAATATGAATTCGCCCAGACTTTCATTCCGATCTTAATACTATGTTTTGATTTGGAATTTTTATGACAGATTCATATTAGCGAATGAGTGAAATATTTACTTGATGTCAAACAGGAAGGAAGCCTTTACTTGAGCAAATTGCTACTTTAGTGCTAAAACAAATCCAACAAATTTTATTGTATATTGTATATATATTTATGTGGTCAGTACTACATTTCAACGGAATACTTTTTAAACAGCTTAAGCTATCGTAGAATTGACGAAAGTTTCTTCCCCCCACAAAAAAAAAATCACATGAATGAAGTAATATAATGATGGATTTATGAATACTTCTCGTCTTAGTGGTTCCAATTTGCGGTAGTGGAATATTAAATGATTATAAACATTAAGTAGAAAAGCTTATATATAAAAGTTTTTTTTTTTTTTGACAATACTTGTAAAGCGATATGAGCTGTGATTCAAGTATATAAGCCATATTTAAGATTTACCCTATTTAAATTTACGTTGGATTTTTCTCGTCGTTATCATAGTACAACATTATGAAGACTTTAGCACAGTTTTAAATTATACTTTAATATAATTTATAGATATATATATAAAAAGAATAATTTTGCAGTGAGTGCTAAGGTCATTTTTTCCCTTCGTCTTGTTGACACTTCTACGTCATATATGTTTGTCGTCAATTTAATTATTGTTCGAGCTCCTGATAAAATGCTTTTCAATTTTCAGATTGTTTTGCAGGTCATTTGAAGGATCTTCTAAGTTCACCATGTACTTTCCTGGCAAAACGCAGAATGCCTATAACTGAGGAGTCAGTAGAAGAAGGAAAGCCACGTTGTCCTATTTGTACGAAGCGATTCTTTGATTCCAGCACTCTTAGAAGGCACATGGAAATTCATAATACTCATCGCCAGAAATACACGTGTTGCATCTGTGCGAAATTGTTTTCTTGGAAAAATCACTTAATGTCTCATATTCGTACTGCTCATAAGGAGTTTGCTACATAGCCACACATCGCATAGAGACTACAACACCTTAATCATTATTTTAAAATGAATATTTACATACTCATCGATTGTAAATAATTTTCGGCGATGTTCATTCGTGGCTTGATGTTTCCACATGTAAATTCTTAATAAAATAAAATTCTGCATTACTTTGTATGTTTTCTTTATTGCATACAATAAATAACCAAGAGTATGATGCGTCTGGTGCATTTTCATTTCAGATATAGTATTGAATCATGTGCGATGTTAGCATGTCGTACTCTTGATTTTTGGTTTGATTTTGGAATTATTTCTGCTCACAGAACTGCCCTACTCCTTGTGTACATAATGGAAGAAATCTCAGGAATGATTTCTTGGTTGTACTCTCTTTTTTTTTTTTTTTTTTTTCCCCACACAGTATTAGCAACTTATGCATTTAAAAGATAGTACAAGGAATGCAGAATAGGAAACGTGTTTTAATTTTAAAAATATTGAAATTGATACTTGAATTTCTCGCTCTGTGGCAAATTATTTGTTTCATAATTAATACTGCACACGATTTCGAAACTATCATTTTGATGGATTCTGTCCTTTTTGAATTAAATATACCTACGATGGGGGGGGGGGGGGATAGCCGAGTTGTCCCTAATTTAAACTTGATGCCAAAATTATTTCCTAATGATGAGAAAAAAAAAAAAAAACTATGGATTTATGTGCCAAGGTCGTTTGTTTCGGTCTTTCTTTCAAAGGTTTATTTTGTGTATTACTTGCCTTTTCGTTTTGATTTTTTTTTTTTTTTGAGATATTTTACTTAAATCATTTAATAGTACATTTTCCTACCAGATTTATTTAAATTGATTGTTTTAAATCGAAGAGCGTATGTGCTGTAGACGTCAGTGGAGTTGATTGACTTGCTGATTAAATCAACTTACCAATTATTCTTTTGAAAAACAACCACCCACTACTTAACTTGAATGAATCGTAATGCAGTCTGGTTATCTTCAGTACCCTTGTTTTATGCAGGCCTACCTAAAGATTATACCTTTTACGAATGATGCATATAACCGAAACTAATATTGCAGCTGTCATTAATATCGTATATATAAATGTGTAATATTGCACTGAAGATTACTTAAGTGCTTTGATACCTCTGGCAAACCGTATTGTTGTTATATTCTTATTTCTAAACTTCGAAGCTCTGCAATTCCTTGTTAAAGTAATACACACTGAAATGCGCTTTTCCTTCAAATTGCAGACCATTTTGCAGATCAGTTCAGGAGGTTTTCGCCGATGCCTCACTTCTATTCCAGAAGAGGTAGGCCTCGTAGAAGAACAGAACCAGTGGAAGAAAAGTCAGGAAAACCTCATTGCCCTATCTGCATGAAGAGTTTCTTTGATGGCAGCAATCTACGAAGGCATATGGAAATACACTACTTCCAGCGAAAGAACTTTACTTGCACTCTTTGTTCACGGCGGTTTTCTTGGAAGACTCACCTTATGACTCATATAAGAACTTCCCATTCAGTTAGAGGCTCACAAATGAATTTCAGATAGTTGTCTTATTAGGGTAATGGCTCTTGTTCTTTTTGCTAAAACCCAAACATAACAATAGCATGGTTTGTTAAACTTTAGTTTCTTTCATTTCTATTTTTTTTATTTATTTATTTATTTTTTTTTTTATGGGGAGTCCTTGAAAGGACGCTCATAACGACACAAGATAGCCTTGGTTTCTTATTTCACAGAAATTAAATTTTCTTAAAGATGTTGAATAACATTTATTTTTTATTTGTCAGTAAAGAGCTCAATTACTATGAGTATGATAATATGTGCCAAATGATTAAATGATATCCAAACTGTAAATGTCTGTTAATATGTATAGGTTTTAATAGTTTGTGAAAATTAATCTGTACAGTATTTAAAAAATCTGCAAGTAATTAAATTTCAGTATCATATTGAAATCAGAGTATGGCAATCTTATTTTTATTTTTGAAAGTGTTCCGTTGATTTATTATTTGCATATTTCAGTAGTCATTCCTAACTTACCGTCTTTACTCGACTCGACTAGTCATTCCACCCCACCTTTTTTTTAATGTTGTGGCTTCTTTTCGCATTTTAAGACCCCTGGATCTTGCATAGGCATTGTGTTAATAAATGAAAATAGAATTGTCACTGAGATTTTTATTCTGATAATTATTTCAGAAGTAATGAGTTATTTCGGTGATTGCTATATTCTCTAAATGTATATAAAAATTAATACATCATTCTTTTTTCTTTCACACACACCATAGTATTGGCATTGTTTGTATTTCACTAACAGTATGTAATCATGCAGAAAGACATGTAAATAAATGTTGTGTTTGGAATGATTTAAAACATCATAATTTAGTTTTGTTATTTGATCTCATAGCTTTGTTTTTGTTAAGGGATAATATTTGACTCTAATTCCAAAATCCAAAATTCGATTTTCTAATATAGCAACTAAGCCTCCTTTAATGCATATAACTGTCCATTATAGAAGAAAATTTAGTTTTAATTTCTTCTCAGAACGACTGATTTTTACAGTTTTAGAGGATTTGGATTTAAGAAGTTTTTACAATACCGTACTTGTAAATTAAGCATGTAGACATTAATTGGTTAGAATTTAGCCTTTTTAAAAAAATGCAAATATTGAGTTAGGGTGCATTGAATTGTGCATTATCACTAGAACCATATCGAAGACGCAGTACGCTAGCCAGAAGAAAAGTATGAAGATATCTAAAAAATAAAAGCTTCTCATCCTAACGCAGGTTGTATGGTTTCAGGATCTGAAGTGGATCGACTCCTTGGGGAAACGTCCATCAGGAGACGGCTGGGAAGTTACGGCGACGGCGTACGTACATTGAACGGAAATTCTTCTCCCAGACCCAAGTGCCCTGTGTGTCAAAAATGCTTCTACAACTCGGGAACATTAAATAGGCACATCGAGATTCATTTCCTAAAGAGGAAGAACTACAGCTGCAGTTACTGCGACAAGAGGTTTTCGTGGAAGAACGCATTGAATGCTCATCTTAGGCGTGATCACGATCAAGACATTTAAGACGGTGATGTTAGTATTTTGAATTCTGTCACTGTTTCTGTAAATCTAGCGACCTCCTTTGATCTGCATTTGCAGTGGACATTGCTTATCATTTGCTTTGTTCGTCATATCATGTAAGTGCAGTTTATCATTGTAAATAAACGTTTGTTCTCTATTACCAAGTAAGAGTATTCATACGAATTTTGAACATGAAGTAGTGTTAATTTCACTTCGATATATAATACATGTTTAAGAGTGGAGTCTTAGAAGGCGCCTATATAGACTTGAAAGCCTGTTGTTTCCACAGCTTTTAATGAATAGCGATATTCATCATATACTTTAAAAAATATTTTAGAACCAGATATCTTCCCATCTAAAAGTTAGCGATTATCTGCTTATTATAAAAAAATTCTTTAATAAGAATTTTTTCCCCTTTTCCTTGAAATTAAGGTAAAATTTGAATCAAACTATAAAACGGCACATAAGCATTCGTAACTCTTTTTTATTATTTTAAACTTGATATAAAACGAGTGTCTGTGTTAGTGCAGTTAGAAACTGGAAAAAAGAAAGGGTGAATGAAGTAAGGAAAAAATCATGAACCGTACACTGACATTGACAAAATAACATGTTTACTCTCCTTTTCCTACACATGCTCGAGTTTTATTAATCAATTTGTTATATTTTATTTATTTTTATATAAATTTCACTGACAAAAGGTTAAAACTTTTGACAAATTAATATTACGGGTGGGTATGACTTAGATAATCTGAGAACTCTACAAAACAGTACTTTTCAAGTCATTTAAGATCTTGAAATCGCAGGCAGATTGAATAGCATATCCGTTTTCCAACCAAGAAGATGTTTGCATGTCCCCATCTAGAGCGGCATTTACGAATAAGTTACACCTTAGGATCTCGCATTACAGGGGGCCTTCTCTGTACAGATAACCTAAAATGTACTCGGTAGAGCTTTTAAAAGTTCTGGCTAGTGGGCCACAACGACTTTAAATCCGATCCTGCCACCATTCCACTTATTGAGGATCTGAAGTGGCTTCAAAAACTTCCATGTTCCGTCTGTAACACATGATTTCCAGATTGTCTAATTCCTAGTCCTTTTGTGATAGTAATGTGGGCAAAGTTGACCATCTTTTTTTTGTGCGTGTGTATGTGGTAGTCCTATTTGATGGCCTCAGTTTCTAGTTCTGTGGTTTTCTGAGGCCTCTGTTATCCGTCCTTTGCAAGTTCTTTTCGTTCTCAGTGATTAGTACTAAGTCGTCTGCATATCTGAAGTCATGTTTCTTGCACCAATTGTGAAATGCCTCTGTTTCAATTTCTTTCATGACTCTTTCCGAAAAGCAATGGTGATAATACGCATCCCTGTCAGACTTCTCTTTTTGCATCTATCCACTGTGAAAGCGTATTTTTTTATTACAGATGTTGATTCCACTATGTTTTTTTATTCTTTTAGTGAGGGTTATTCTTTTCTAAGATTCCTATAAGTTTGTCGAGAGAGATTGTGTCAAAAGCTTTATCCAAACCCATGAAACAGATGTCGACCTGTTTATGTACTGCAGTTGATCTTTCATATATTATTCTTAGGTTAAGTATTGCATCGCTTGTACTTTTTCCAATGCGGAAACCACGTTGTTCTTCGGTTATTATATTCTGTATCCGGTTTTGACTTTTGTCATTCTGTCCGATATTATTCTAAGAAATAATTTCAAGGCATTCCTCATTAAGCTAATTGTTATGTAATCAGCACATCTTACTGAATTGGGCTGTTTTTCGTATTGGAATGATTATCGAGTTTTCCATAGCTTTAGGCAAGATGCCATAATCATGTACTAAATTTTTGTTAACTGGATGATACCCATTATCTCCTGAATCATTGAATTAATATATTGAATTTATAACCGACGTTGACGTATTTATTTAAGATCGAAACAGTTGACAAAATAATGCTAAACGTTTTAATTAGCAGCTTCATCAGTTGTTTATTTATGGCTATTCTGTTATCAGGGCTCGACAAATACGCTCGCATATTCGCCAGTGGCGAATAGCTGCAGACTGGACAAAATAGAATCTTTTTTTATTTAATATAAATAAAATAAATTCTCCAACCACGGTACAACACTGACAAACATTTTGTTGAACTCCTAATGATTGATTTATTGAGAAATATTATTAAAATTGGGGAGGGGTCTTAGGCGAGTAAATGTTTTACGTGGCTAGTAAATTTTTGCATAATGTTTCAAGCCTCGATGATTTTTCTCTAATTTTATTTGTAGGGATTATATTTCAAAAATTTCTGATTGATACGTGAACAAATTGCTCTAGATTACACGTTTTTGTGAACGAGACAGAATGGTCATCGATACATCGAAATTGGAGTAAATTCCTCTTTGTTGTCTTCCCGGTTATGTTAAGAAAGGAGCTGACTTTCTCACCTTCACACACCCACACATAACTCTTCCTTTTCGTAAGATATTTAGTCTGTCTTTCTGCAATTTTTTATGTCCAAATGTTCAGTTAAAATCAATCATTCAGTCTTATTTGGTTCGCCTTTTTATCATTTTGATAATAATTATTTTTTATTAGCAGTGTGGGATATCAGATATTTTTTATTAGCAGTGTGGGATATCAGATATTTTTTATTAGCAGTGTGGGATATCAGATTGTCATCATTACTATAATTCGTTTTCTTTCTTAGTATTTGAGCACTTTTCCCCCTTCAGGCTTACTGAAAATTTGTATTCTGTACCTTGTATATAACTTTGGAAGAACAAGTTGTTCTTCCCAAACTTATTGGTTAATACTGTTTTGCTCTTGAGGTGCGAGATGAAATGGCGGTGCATTTCTAGACATTGCACAGAAATAGAAAAAAAAACACAAGGAACCAAGTAGGCTGGAAAGTATCCAGCTCCCCCCCCCCCCCTCTGTTGTTGCATCGTAGTAAAATTAGCTCTAATATTTTTGTTTTCGAATTCTTTGAATGCCGTATACAGATGAACACCAAAAACTGATTGTATTGTATGCATATGTATATATCAGTGAAGCAATTTTTTCTTCTTTCATGATAATTTCGTTCAACATAACAGATTGTTGATACGTCAGTTGAGGTAAGAAATTTATTTCAGCTTGAGCAACATAGAACTCCCCCACCCCGAGTCTTTAACAGCGTGCTGGTCTAAAGCAAAGCGATGAAATCCATCTAAAGGCATTCGCAAATACTGTATCTATATCATGATAGAGTTCGAACCGCAGCGCGTTTGTTAAAGAGCAGAGACACTATCTATTATGCCAACGTCCGCAATCAAGAAGAAATGTTCGTTTGAATGAGTTCAGTCCTTTTTTTCTTCGACTTTACATGCTATGTTTGAGTAGCTGCTTCCACGTTGGAGAACACGTTTAAAATTGTCGTCTGTGCATCTTCCACTCGCACCAAATATCCCAGCTAGTACCTCCTTTAGGCGCGAGAGTAACGCGACATCTGTCCTTCGATTGGAAAGATTTAGGTTCGAATCCTGTCTAGAACGTTGAGGTATCATTGTCAAGGCTTTTTAGCATAATGTGAGTTAGCCGGTTAGTATCATACTGATGCGGCAGGTTCTCCCCCACCCCGCTTTTTCAGAATAAGCAAATTCAACATGAATTCTAATGACAACCAAACTTATCAAAAACTCGGGTTTTTCATTCCGCAGAAAGAGGCAAATCAGCTGGAAAATACAGGCACCTATGCTCTGACAGTTTTTCAGCGGTAATCGAATCAACCCAAAAACTAAACGAAACCAAATCTGAGTCTAGTTTACAGTGTGCTGCATTCTCGTTTATCTGTGCTTATGGAAAAGCTGTCTTCACCTGAATTTCCAGAAATTCAGGTGAAGACAGCTTTTCAGCGGTAAAAGACAATAAAATTACACCGTAATTTTATTGTCTTTTTTGTATGCTTCTTGTTCAGAATTGCTTCAATACACGATTTTCTTATGAAAAAAAAAAAAGAAAAAAAGTTGTATGTAAAACAACTTAACAAATTTTAAACTGTTTTAAATTTGTAATCCTGCGTCCAGTTCCGAGTATTTCCATAAAGTGGGGCATGCTTAAATCGGCCATCGGTGGAATTGAAAGAATTTTCAGTAATAGTTTGCTCAAAATAAAGTACCACTTTTAAAAACATCGTCAGTTGATAGTAAATAGTTAGTTAAATCTTTGTTTACAAAGAACGTTCCACACCTGCATGTATTTAATAATTGAAATAGAAAATATGCATTTTTCTCACTGAACAGTGGGTTTTATTACCATGCAAGTTTTGATAGTACCATCGCTTTTAGCCATGCTGCCTACCTTCGCACGCACAAATGTCACATTACACTTTTCTTTCAGATATGACTCTTTAATTAAAAAAGAAAAACGTTATTGCATGTTTTTGTTAGCAGACACGAATGAATTGTTGTTATAGCTGGATGAACTCGCAGCAAAGCTTAAGATTGGCTCCTAATAACGCTGTACTTCTTTCCGTGCATGTACTGTATCACCATTGAAATTTGTTTCATTCAAATAGTGGAGTGATTAAGTGGAGGAAACTTATTCTATGGGATTTAATATTTAATTGTGACTTTTAACAAGAGAGTACCTTAAAGTCTTACACCTCAGCTATTGCTTAAATTGAGTCATGTGCATATTAATTACACAAAAATAAAAATAGAGTACTAAAAATAACTTTGGAATTCTGTATTGAATATGCAGATAAGCTAGATAGAAAGTTTTTTCCTTCCTGTAAATTGTTAAACACCTATTATGAATAGCACCTATTAGAGTTTATCTATAACTTTGCTTTGTACATATTACTAAGAGGTACTTTATAACGCATTTGGATGAATGCAATGTGGAGATGTTTATTAGTACTACACCTTTTTGGTTGGAAAGCCTTGGATTCAGTTATTACTGAGATGGGGGAACGCCAACTTAATAAGAGACTTTTTTCTTCAGAAGGTGAGTTACCTAGTCTTAGACGAAAGTGGCAGGGCTTTCACTCAACAAACAAGCTGAGAACAAGTTTATACTATTAAGCACTTAATTTAGCGTTAAAACGTTTCGCCTTATGTGTAGTAGTCTAGAGTGTTTTTGTACGCCACTCTCGCCTGTCCTTTTTCGAAGAGTAACTTTATATTCAGTCACCTATCGCAGAGTGCGATGCTAGCTTTTTTCCTCATAAGGAGATTTGTGTTATTAATTTTAGCTAAGATTTTTTTTTTAATCCCATCATTAATATTTCATTAGATGGAACTTGAAATTTTAAACAACAGTTATAGAAAGTTATTCCGTTAATAAAAGCGAATATTTGTAAATTTTTCAAGTCCTACATATCACTACGTGATATGTAGGACTTGAAAAATTTTGTGCTGGTTCGCCAGTCATGCAAATCTCTCTCTCGGCATATGTTAGGTTGGGTGTACCTAAGATATATGATATTCACGTGTTTATTCCTGGGTCTGATCAGTATATAAGACTTTTGTTAATGCTATGCATTTTAACTCTGTATAACTACCAGTTGAAGCAGATATCCTAATTGCTTAGAATTAATGTGCTTATTAGTCTGTAAAGAAAAAAATTCGTTCATTTTATAAATGACATGACCATTTATTCGGTTTTTTTGTTTTTTTTTTTGGTACCATTTTTCGCTACAATTTCGTACTTATGTCTTGAATCGCTTTTATGGAAAAAAGCAAAAAATTTCTTCTCGGCTATTATTACATGCAAACGTTGAAAACATTCAGCATAATGAAACTAAAAACTAAATAGTTAATAGTCTGCACATATAACTCATTAGTTTCCGAATTCTGATTGGCTCCGAAACATTGTCGGATGAACAGGGCCAATTTATGTCATACGACACTGCGGCAACTCGGAAAACAGTCGAAGACGTTTCTCTCGCATGGCAATTAAACAAAATGGATTACTCCCCTATATTCTCAAACCAGCCATTCCTGTATACTCTCGAACCAACCAAACTCCTCCTAATGCGTTTTACAAAAAACAAGGCGGCGAGTTCAGTCTGTTTTCAGCTTCTCGCATCTGCTAATGTTTTAACGAAACGGCCAACACCCGTCATGTTTGTTGCTGTATTGCTATGTATATGTATATAATGTTTTTTAATTCATTCTCATTTTTCTCAGTTCCTCCAAAATTTCCGTAATTCATTTTTCGGTTTTAACTTTTTCGTCGTGGGTTTTTAATTCTTATTTATCTTCATGTATTTTCTACATTCAGTTATTGTATCTTTTGCTCACCACTTTAAATCGCATACCGTCTCGACTTTACGTTTCATCATCTTTACTTCAAATACTTTTACACGGGTACGTTAATTAATAACCTTCATTTTAAACCCAATTAAATTAAACTGATAAGCCTATTCGTTACAAAAGATCTGCTCTATCGCCAAAAATAGCTTAGCTTTTTCTTTCCTACTGTAAACATTTAGGGGCATCGTGAATTTTCAGTAATTTAAAGTAGCATTCGAAAAACATTTAGTTAAGAATCAATATAATAAAATATGCTGAGAAATAAATACTTCTTTCCAAGTTTTAATATTCACTCTTAGCGGTCAAATTCTGCATATTTCATCACTAGGTAATAAATACGTTAATTACCGCTGTATCTATTTCAGGTTGCTGTGTCGCGATTTACTGGTTACCTCGCGGTACGACTGAGCTCTCTCGGAAGATAAAATCACGCAATCGATAATGATCAATTCTTTTTTTCATTTGTGTTAGTTTTGCAAGACATTGTTGCAAATGGTATATTGCAATATATTATGAAAATATTCTTTATCAAGACTGCTTGATAAAGAAGATTTCTCCTGTTATAATCGCATGTTTTGAGCATAACAATTTAAAATAATTCATTCGGCCTGACTTGATAGAATTTAATTTAATTAACAGTCATTTTAATGTCACAGTTCCAAATTGTTTCAAAAAAACAATTCCGCTTAGAATACATATGCCAAAAAACGGCTCTGGGCTCGATTGTGGTAATTAATGGTGTCGCTGTACAAGAATATCATTACGAAATGCGCCTTCTTTACAGTTGCCTTGTCTACAATCATTTCCTAAACTAGTTATAAACGAGAGTTCATAAAATTGTTTTATATTTAGCGCAATCAACGATTTCCTGGAACCATAACGGTTCTTGTAAGTTTCGGGAAGCCATGGCTCACACAGTTCAATTATGAAGTATTTGTCGTATAGAGAACTAGGTTTAGAAAGGGCTCACCAGTATGCGTTTTTTTGTTTTAAATGAAAGTCAAAGTGACATATTGTCAGAAAATTGTAAATGTTTCATCCAAGGGCGACAGAAACAACCTCTCCATTTCCCACAGGAAAATGAAGAACGTAATTGGCATGAAACGATGCTGTCTCTCTATTTTCTTGATAAACGAACATGTGGCTTTTCAAAATGGCGTGATTTTGCACGGGTACGTTTTATGTTGAAACTAATTAATTATGCTTTAATTTATTGTCTCATTCTGTTTTGGTATTCCTGTTGATGCAGTTAACGGCATTTCTCTATTCATAATTATAATAAATACATTCTCCACACACGAAAGAGCTTAATAAGATATTTATTAGGATAGCGATACGAATATATGGGTGGGGGGGAGGAATAAAGCGTATACTTTAATTTAAACATTTTTATTTATTTTTGTTCTTCTTTACTCTATTTCATCACAGATTGCTATCATGAAAAGAGAAATTCAAATCGAATTCATATTTTTTGCTACAGCAAATTTTACTTCTTTTTTTTTTTTTTTTTTTTTTAATGACACGTTTTTACTTCAAAACTGGAGTAGGGCAGTTACTTCCGGCATATCAGTTAATCTTATAAAATAAAATTGACGTTGATATTTTAAATATCGATTTATTCATGAACTTTACCTTACGAAGCTTCTTTCTTCATGCAATAGACCTCGACAAAATAAATTTGGTGAATCCTGACTTTTCACATTCGGTTCTGTGTGGTTCTTTTCCGCTTGTCCAAAACAAATACGATAGTCGCTATGCCCTGTATGGCTTCTTTACGATCAAGTAAATATACGTTTTCAAAAATTCGCCGTTTAAGTTTTCATTCTAATTTTTACTTGAACAAAAAGCTCCGATATTGTATACAGACGAATTATATTTATAATATTAGTCTGTCTTCTAGGGTGCTTCCTGAGAAGAATCGTGGACATATCAATGATCGTTTCGCTGCACATGTTTAAGAAACTAAACTTACACCATGAACTTAGGTTTAACAGACGTTTAATTCGGAAAATGACTGAAAATAATATGTTTGCTAGTGAAAACAGTAGTGATGATCAGATTTAATGGTAAATACGTATTTATTTTTTTGATATATTCACGCCAAGCAAATAAACACTTCTTGATACATTAAATTACGTAACTCTTTCACTCTTCCACATTCTATCGATATCGTCGGTAGAAGGTGGAAGATGATATCCTACAAATATCATCGATTAAAACTCAAATGGCAAATTTCATTTTGTTAGCCATCTGTCTATGCTCTTTCCATGTTAGAATGGTCGCCATAATTCGAATGCTTAGTTTTCTTTTTTGCCCATTCAGAAGTATTTTTCGTCATTTGCTGCATTATTGATAATACTAAATTCCTTGTATAAGTGTGCCAGGTATTTCTGGCGCATTTATATAAGGAAAAGTAGAATATGAGAAATAAAAGAATCACATTTACAACATGCAAAAATTCAAAATCAAGTTTAGCACAATTTCCCTAAACCATGGTAAACTAAACATTAAGAGTTTAAATTTTTAAGATTATAAAAATTAATTTAGAAGAGTGATGAAGTAGCATTAAAAGCCCATAATTTGCAGAAGCTGCGGGTAAAAATTTTCTAAACTCACTAGAATTTAAATATTTGGCATGAGACAGATGAATTGAGAAATATCTTTAGGAAAGCGTAAACTAAACTACATTCAAATCATCATCGTGGCGAAATGACTTAACCTTATAGAAAGGAAGAGAATACTATTATTAAAAATAAATGCTAAGTGCTGAAAGAGCAGAAATTTTCCTCCTAATTTGTAATATAGAAAAATGTTAATTCAGTAATCTTGCATTCCAAATTCTTTGTTTATCCAGAGTAAGCTCATAATGAATTTTTGTGTAAATATTTTGACTTAACATACCAACAGAATGTTAAGCTATGCAATTTTTAAAAACTTATTCAGTTTTTGCGTGATTCATGAATTAAATTGTATTTGTTTCCCTTTGTTCAAGGGCATTATCATTTACTTCTCCATTACTCATATTTTCGATTTTACATTTATTTGTATTCATTTGAATTCATCGCTGGAATACAAACCACCTAACTTCTACATTTTATTTACTATTTACACACAATAAAATCCATCTACACAACGTCGTCCACCATAGTATTCTCTGTTATGTTTGTTCTCAGGCCCATTTGCAAATGTGTTGGATGAAAAACTCGGAGTTACAAAAACCGTACTACCTTCGTATGCGACTGGAAATTCCTATCGTCACGAAGTGAGTCGAACTCTGGTCATTTCCAGTCGAAGTACGTGTTGTCCAGTCGTTCTTTACTTACTACTGAGGTACTAAAAACTAATGTACAACGGAAAAGCCCCATGTCCACTGCGTAGCTTGGCAGTGAGCTTGACAAGGAATTCATTTATTAACATAATTGAATCCTTGATATGTTTTAAACGAATTTTGTGAAATGCCTAGCACCTCGTGGAAATTTGTTCCGTGCATACACAAGTTATTCCAGACTGAATGGACGGATTTGATTAAAGTTTCAGATTAGGGATGGGAGCGAGGAATTATCAAAATGTTGCAATAATTTTGTACTGCTTGGATGAAATTTAATAAAAATTTGGGATATAGGATGTCCATGTGATGCGATATTGGTTTCAATCGAAGTTTTTTAATTGGTAAAGGCGAATTGAATTTAATGAAATTTAAGTCCTGAATCATTTATTTCATTCAAGCCATGTATAGTGGAAAAATTAAGCAAAACAAAATTACATGTCTAGAATACATAAGCCTTTCACCATGAAAACGGTGTGGTTTATGATAAACGAGCTGTAACTTGAGATACACTCATCGAACCATTACAAAAGTACGAGTGTTCAGCTTGCCCGACTTAACGTTATTGTTGCACTTTTATTCTTCGGCTCTTGTTGGACAAATTTTATTGAAATTGGGATGTCTACTCAGTAAAAAAGCAAGAATAAACGAAATGATATAATTCTGTTCTAGCTGGTTGGATTTAATATTTGTTATTTATAATATCTGCTAAAATTTGTTTCGTAATCTGTATTTCAGTTTCCAATAGCCTATTTTTAGTGACAAAATTATAAATCTTCAGTATGAAACCCAAAATAACTGACTGTATACAAAGAATGCTATTATGCAACACACACCCTATTTTGATTATCTTTATTTCCTTCGTTTCTTGCTCTAATCTAGGCATGATTTTCTTTTGCTTAATTTTGCCACTTAAAACCAAACTGAGGACGACTTAACAAATTTTAATCTAAATTGCAAGTAGTGGCATTTCTTTAAATTTACAGCCAGCCAGACCAGAGTTAGTTATTATCATTGCGAGTCTATGGGTTCTATGCGAGCACAGTGTTGTTGCTTTATATAATATAGAAATATTTTGCATCAGCAAATGACCTAGTTGAGATATATCGACACTTTTTTTTTTGATGTTTCCAAATGCGAAATTTCAATATAATCAGCCCAGCCGGAGTCGAATAATGACTGACGTACGAATTGGTTTTCCTCACTCTGTACATTCACTACTGGAAAGACTTTGCGGGCCGCAAAAAAAATTATTGACTTTTTTAGAGTAAGTTCGTCAAGTTACATCATCATCAGAGATGGGACAAAATACTTGAAAATGTGCTAGTAAAAAGTAAAATTATATTTCATCCATTGAAAGATTACGATTGTTAATAGATATACAAAACAAGATATAACGAAATATTTGTCCTAATCATAGATAAAATTAAACTTTTGAAATTAATACATTTATTTATCAGAATATATACATACATTTAGTGCGATATTTAAGGCTGTAAATTATCAGAAAGTTTATTTACTTAAAGGTTCGTGACAGACAATCTTAAAATATTATGTAAATGATCGTTTGAATGACTTGTTCTACACTTTGATTTGATATTTTCATTTTTAATTATGTTGGTTCATAAATATATGTGCTACCAAAAATAGAGACTTTTGGCTGCTGCAAATCTCTTTAGGTCCACAAACGTATCATACTGACCGAGAATTTCATAGAACCTGAGATATCACCCGAAGTGACAGCTATTATTTACCAAACTATCCCATTGGCATGCAGAATAATACTCACTTCTGGTTGGACTCTTAAAATATTGAACTCTAATTACCACAGTTTATAATCACTTTATCAACGGATACACTTTAGAATTAACTGATAAAACTAACAAAAAAAAAAAAAAAAAATCACCCACACCTAAATACAAGACACTAGGAAAGAACTTAACAAAACTTTCTTAATATATGTCTCGATGGATATTGACTGAAAGTGGTAGAAATAGGGTATCACTAGTTCGGATGAATTCGCGCATCGATTGTGTCTCGTAGTTTTTTACTTCCTCCAATCTCTATAACAGGTGATGAAAACTAATACTGAAATGCCACCATCTGTTTCTTCAAATGACGTCAGCGATTTCCGTACATGGGAGGAATTTAATACACACGCTCCTAGTGATCATTTATTCGCATAGGGGTTACTAAAAGTCTAAACTGTCAAACGTATAGAAAAATTTGAACAGGGTAGACTGGACTTTCTGGGAGGCCAAGAGCCGCATCGAATTGCTCCTGGGGCCGCGAGTTGGGGACAACTGGTTTAGAGAACCCGTAGTTTATTCGATCCACTTATCACAATTTAAATATTCATCCGCTTTGTGTCACTCTGTCAAACGCCTTTTTGAATGCTGATTGTTAATTGCAAATAATTTTTATTTGGATTTGTTAGTCTGGTAAGAACCAGATGCTCATTAACATAAAATAATATTTATTTAAAATTGATTAGCATAAATTATTGCCTTTTACATTTCAAAAAAAATAATAATAAAAAAAATCCTGAGTGAAGCTGTAAGATGAGTATCTATGTTCCTTTATCATTTTGAAGTTTTAGCAACGTTCGCAAACGAATATCATGTCCCTCCATCCGCTCTTGCAAATGGAGAAAGGATGAAAAATATTTAAGAGAGGTTTTCGAGCAGTTCTAATTTTTCCTGAATTCTGATAATGTCAGTTAAGTGACAGTACGATGGAACAAGTTGTCAATATGCAAAAACGATATACTAGTACCACATGTATAAATGTGAATCTATCAGTTCTGTTAAAAATAGTCGTTAGAACCACTCAACATTCTAATTGTGATCATAAAGAGAGAAATTATTAATATGACTGAGAATCTTTTGTCATATGTTACCATTATGAAAGTTTGCGATCCTGTATGCATCGAATATCCCAGATTTTATTAAATTCCATCCCAGCCAGAACGGAGTTATTGAAATATATCTTTCAACAGTTTTTTCCTCTCTCTTTTGTACTTACAGAAAAGCAAAAATCTTAGATACCTTGACAAATTTTTGTAAGCTCGGATACAACTAACCTGATAGGTGCTTGCAAGTTTTGCGAAACAAATTAATAAATAATCCGATTAAATAAATCCGATCCTAGACGATCACAAAATATCGCATCTATTGTGTGCAAACTCGTGTAATTCTGAAATGAAAACCCCAAATGCACATCCTAGTTATATTAAATTTCAGTCAGCAAGAGAGGCATTATTTTATGATTTTAAACGGTTCTTGGTTTAACGAGATAGGGGAAATACGAATCATTGATTAATCAGTTCGTCGTTTTTTTTTGTTTTTTTTAGGGGGGGGGGGAATCACTGCCCTGCGATTAGTATATGACTAACTACAGTACTCACTTGCTAGTAGTAGACGCTCAAATTACGTGCATTCTCCGCGAAATGTGTAACGGCCTATTCGCTTCGTTTCTTGCTTACAGAAGCCATGTGACATTGACTAGATGGATATTCTTGAAATTTAGTACCTGCCATTTCTAAAAATATATCGGGACCTTTTAGTCGGGGAGTTTGTAGGGGAATGCGTGTCGCATTATGCATTAAAATAATCCGCTCTGAGTGGATGAACAAGAATATATCCATGTGATTAAATTTGTAATCGGATTGTTATACTAGCGATATTTGCTAAAATAATTACTCACCGAGCAACAGAATAGAACTAAATTTGGTGTTTATGAGTAACCAAAGCGAACCGAAATTTCACAAACCACGCAACTTGGACACACTCGGTTTGTTACAGAAGTATTCGAGAATCCTCTTCGAATACCTTAAATTCGCAGCAGTTATCGCGATAGAAGCATCAGCAATAGAAAATTCGACTCTGAATTATTAGAAACAGTTGTAATCAGTAAATATTTTTCGATCTTGTCATACTTAATGTTGAAGACTGATTGATCATTCCCCCCCCCCACCGATTTAATAATGTTATTCTAAGCAAAAAGATTTTAAATGATAACTTTTTTTAACACTAAATAATCGATTCCAAATGATAATAATTCCCAATTGAAGTTGATGAATTATTGAATTTAATGAAATATATTTGCGAACACTATTAAAATTTTCCAGATCGATTAAATTGGGACAATTTCAATAGCAATGTTAGGCAAAACAAAATCATGTTCGCAATACATATAAGCCAAAATTAACTGCAGGTTCAGGCATGATAATGAGTGTTGTCGCTATACAAAAATGTTGGTACGAAACGCATCATCTTTATGATTTGCCTGTAAGCATTTCATTATTTCAGGGCTAATGTACTTCTCTAAATATATAATTTTGTTTTGCGTAATTTTTTTCCGCTACAAGGGACCAATTGAAATGTTTAACTCTGTATGTGTAGGACGCGGCAAATTATGTAAAATCCTACTCACTATGAAAAAAATAAACTTGCCCCCAAGACCTTTCCCCCACTCCATTTTTAATATGTTCGCAGTCAGTAAATAATAAGAAGGAAGAACAATAAAAACAGTTTTTTAAAAATATAATTTGATGCATTAATTTTTGTTACTAGAATTTCTTTATATATTATACATACTCTTCTGTGTTTTCTTAAAATTAAAAAACTGCCTTTTTTAACTTATGTTGACTATTTTACCCGAACAAAATAGATATTTTTTAGTAAATAAAAAGAAAAAAAATTGGGGGGGGGGTCAGCAGCTACTCACCACGGACTACTGCGCTAGCATATTTTTCGAGCCCTGTATATACGTATGTGCGTGCGTAATATATTCATTCTTTATTATTGATTATAGTGTACATGTATTTCCTGTGCAACTTCTTCTTTCCCTGAATTCTGCTTCTTGCTATAATCAGCTATAATTGCAAATCTTTTATTTAAAATAACATTTAAAATTTATGTGTAGTATTCAGCCTGCTCTAATTTTTTCATAGACTTCTCTCACTTCTTTAAAAATAGATTTTTTGAATCTATGTGTCTCCATGTGTCTGCAAAACAGATTAAATCCTGTTTTAAAAGATATTAAATTAATCCATGGTTTTATGACAGTTTTTTTTTTGTTGTTGTTGTTGTTGTTATAGATGTTTATTCAATTTCTATCATCATCGCAATAAATTTGTTCCTGTATTACTTACATTTTCAGTTTCTATTTATCTGCTAACTCAGCCGTTGGCAAATCCCGGCTCTCTAGCCGCATGCAGCTCGCAAGGTTGTTTGCTGTGGCTCTCGAGGCAATTTTGGCTTTTACTGTGTTTATCATAAGACAGAAATTCGTAATGCATACATAATATTTTTCACAGACATCAATACATATACTTGTTATATATATCTGTATTTTTCTATGTAATCTTATGTTCTGTATATATTTATATTTAACTATTTTTAATTAAAATATCTTTCGGCTCGCGAACATTTGTGCAAAGTCCTAGGAAAGTTGGCCATCCCTGTACTAACTGTTTTGGTGTCTTGTAATGTTCTATCCATTGTTTTATCGTAGTATTTCATTAATTAATAAGGTACGGTTAATGTCCATGTAGATAGATCATTGCAGTATTTCTTATAAATCTATCCCAGTAACGGTGAAAAATTTTCCTTGTTATTATATTTTTTGCAATATTTTCTCTGCGCTTTTTATGTTTGTATCTGCAGATAACCTTTTAAGCTTTTTTCTATTTTGTATGATTGTTGCTATTTCATCTTCAAACGTTAATTTCCATCCCTTCGCTTTTCGTTTGCTGCCCTTGATCCGAAATTTACGCTACTGTGTGTTTTATTAATTATATTTAACCATTCTTCATTTAAATCAGAAATGGCGTTGGGCATCTTCGATGAGCATTAAGAGTAGTATTTGGTATATTTCTAATACTGTGATCACGAAGTAGATAATTTTTCTGTTTTTTTGTTTGTTTTATTATATTTTTATCGGTTCTGTATGTTCTGTTTCTTATATTTTTCGTCTTGCATGTATGGATGTTTTGAAATAAAATTGTAATTCTTAAGTACGGTCTTCCATTTAATGGTGTAGAACAAAATAAAAGTGCAATTTTCCATTTCCTCTTTTATTCTGTTCTTAAATCCATCTAGCAATTTCCGTAAATGCGTTTAAGTTGTCTGCATTTTTACAAAAAGAGGTTATGCCTTCTGCTCAACCTGAAGGACCTGTTGGGGTTGAGTCTTAATATTTCTCTTAGTGTAGCATCTCTCACTTAACGTATCAAGTTGGGACGAACTTATCAGTTATTTACGCTGCCACCAGCATAGTTCTCACGGTCCTGTGGTTTCCCCCATCCACACACACACTCACATCGAGAAAGTCTGTTGGTAGTATTTGGAGAGAACAAATTTGTTTTGAGTTCTGTGTGCTGCTTGGATACAACGTCCTTGACCATGTGCGCCGCAACATTTCCATAATAAGTGCAACTGTTGCTTCCAATTTTGTCTGTTTTAACTCTTGTGGTATTCACCACAAGAATTGGATGTGTACACTTTTTGACGTGAATATATCTAGGGGGTACGGTACGAAAAGTTGAGTGTAACGAAATCATTCGATAAGGTTTGGCTTAATAATTTCTAAAGTATTAAAGGTAGCAAAACCAACTTATGTCATTCGATAGCTGAGGGAATAAAGATTCGTCAGTGACCTTTAGATAGTTCGCAGCGCCCCACTGGTGGCAGTGGGGTCCCCGCCATTTTGTGTACGATCCGCCGCGTCTCGGAAACTTCGCACTCTGTCGTAGTACGACACTCGTTTTAGTGCCGATCAACAGCTCTCGTCAAGCTCTATCGATTTAACGCATGATTCTTGAATGTCAATAGAGTGTTGGTGAAGAAAATGTGATTGAAGTTGAAAAAGTTTTAAAAATTTCACAATGTCCCTCTATACTCGCCGGAAAGCCAGCCAGAAATATGCCGAACGCATACGGGAAAGAGCAGCTCGTCAGCTTTCCAATAATATTCCAATGTTTGGGTCGGAACGAATAAGGAAGTATCGGGAGCGAAAGAAATTGGAAGCGGCGCAGCGTTCGGCTGACGACAACAGCACTTCGGCGGCGCACGAACCCATGGATATAAATGACGTAAGCGACTATGCCACTGCTTCGGAAGATGGATTGAACGAAATGGATGTGGATTTCGGAAAATCGGTGACAATGGAAGAGCATTGGAGGTTGGCGAGCCCTCTTGTGCCATAACGATGCACAAATCGCAAGGAGGCACTTTCGATCGAGTCATCTTTCAGTACGACAAGTCTCACCAAAATTAACTGGTGTACGTTGCACTGAGCAGAGTCACTTTTATCGACGGGCTGTATTTGACTAACGAGAGAGATGATTATAAATTTTATCACGGTTATGGAAATTCAGCACCCACTGTCAGGGAGATACGAGAGAATGAAGAAACACCACTTGCCGACGCTGGTTAAGCGAGTTGTTGACAGTTTCTGTGGTCACTGTCAACAACTCGCTGCGATCACAGAGGATGTCCGGATATTAAACGTAGATGATAATCATGACAATGGCGAAAACTCACGGCAAGAAGTCTTACTTGTCTCGTCGATCAGCGCACAGAGTTTGGTGGAGCACGCCGAAGATATCGAAACTGAGTCCATTATGAACAGATCTTACTACTTGGTCATCAGTGAAATCTGGATGGACGATGCCACACCTGTGAATGTATCTGGTTTCGGACTTAAAGCATATAAGAATACAGCCATAGAAAGGCGATGCAATGAACCTTCAACTTGGTCTTCGTCGTCCAAACGCACCGCCGGTGGAGTCGCCATATACAGGAAACTCAACAGCTTCACCGATTGTCAACGTATCGTTACCATTGATGTCAGTCGTAAGCTTAGAGTCGAAGAACCATCAGTGGGAGATACAGTATAAATATGCCTGGACGACGTAACGATCAACGGTGCATCTAAATATGTCCTCGGAGCTGTGTACATTCATCCGAACGCTTCATCGTCAGCGATAGAATGTTGTATTTATCGATCCCAGCTGCAATACTCGAAAAGCATAAAGAAAATAAACCCCAGTATCGAGCCAGACCGGCATACGCCCACCATCATTACCGGTGACTTCTATGTCGATGTGTCACAAAACCGATCACTGCAGAACTTTATGGAACGCGAGTTTAATCTCATTTCCGTTCAGACCATGGCGACCACGCTAGGTAACACTTGTATTGATTTGACCTTCGCCAGAAACTTGGATGTATCTTGTCTCCCGTTTGCATGTTGCTTCTGTTACCATAGACCTATGATAAATAAAATTATAATCGATTATTAAACTTGTTTTCATTTATTTACACTTCCCAACACATATATAATCCACTGGCCTGACGTATTCACGTAAAACCCCTCCGGCCGTGCTCAGACACTGCCACACTCGATTTTTT
This sequence comes from Typopeltis vanoorti, assembly GCF_054136105.1. Taxonomy (NCBI): domain Eukaryota; kingdom Metazoa; phylum Arthropoda; class Arachnida; order Uropygi; family Thelyphonidae; genus Typopeltis; species Typopeltis vanoorti. Next base: position 114,456,298 of record NC_143563.1, on the reverse strand, counting down.
ACTTTGAATTTTATACTTGGAATGTTTTTTACATCACTGCATGGAAATCTGAACTCGTGAGGTTGGGTGGTGGCGTTTTCTTCCATTCTGCGATAGGTATTTTCTCTGCCGAGAAGAACTAATGAGAATTAACTGTAAGGGAATGTGTACGACAATTCACTTGTTTGATATATTTTTAATCCGTTTAAAGAAACTGACAAGGTTGAGATCTTGCATCTATTTGAAGCCAAAGAATCTTTCATGAAATCGTTACGGAGATTCACGGTTTTTTTTTTTTTTTTTTTTTTTTTTTTTTTTTTTTTTTTTTTTTTGCGAAGTCCGAGGAAGTCTGTGCAAGTTTACAGTTGCGCATTCCAAGGTATTCAACTCTTGTTTGGAATATTAAAAGGTTGCAATATGAGCCATACAAGTTGTCGATCACTGTAGTTGGGGACACAAATACGTATTAAGTAGTTTGGACCGAACTGTTAGGTATAACCTAACAGTTCGGTCCATTAGGTATAGTTCGCCCACCGTTTGTAGGTCCCTGCTTCGCGTCTTTCCAAGAATAGTCGATTCATGCTGAAGGGGAGAAAGAAATGAATGACGTCCGAATTGGTCGCCAACACGCGAAATTACGTGCTTTATAGGTAAAATTTTCCAACTGTTATACAAGCAACATAGTTAACTACAATAATCATAAAAGAGAAGTTAATTTTCCGACCGGTAATAATAAACAACTCATCCCACAATACGGACTGATTACCCTATCATCGGAATGGGTTCTCCTTTTTCTGAGATGCGCAGAAGTGTCGAGGGACCTCTAATCGGTGGGCGAACTATATTTCCTTTGGCCTAAGGGCGCCGTGAGGCCACTCCATCTCTGCAATCCACCCAGCTCTATTTCTCCCATTAAGTTTTTTTGTCCATTAATTGTGTGCCATCTTGAACAAAAAGGCAATAAGAGATATAGCATTAGGCTTTTGATTAAAATATCGTTGTGTTTAGTGATTAATTTCCTTGACGATTAGCTACGCACTATTATTTCTCATTGGATGTTTTCTCCACATAACTATTATAAGTGAATATTCCCATCATGAACAAAAATAGACTTAACAGTGGGATAATATACAAAATGTAGTATTCTAATTGTTTAAAATAATAACTAAATCATTGGTTATTAATTGGTAAGAAATTCTTGTTAAGTCTCCACCTGTGGTGTAACTTAATTTTAATCAAATTTAAGTAAATTTATTAATTATTTAAAAACGCATAAATATTCCAGTAAGTTATATTTCAGGTTTTTATCTTTAACATTTCATTTTCTTTATTTTATTTTTTTTTAAATATTCTTTAATGTTTTATATTATAGAGTGACTTTTGGGTTTAAGGCTTCCTGATCTCGACAACGCCTGTGGCTTTAAACTAGGTTACGTTATGAAAGCATAACTTGATATGCATGAATCTGTTTTCTTGATTATCAAAGCAAAATATCACTATTTCCTGTAATGTACCCAAAAGGCATATATTAACCTATACTTGCCTTTTAGTTTTAGTGCCTTATAAAATTTCATTTCTAGCTTGCACTAACGATTGGGTTTTCTTTGTGTATCTTCTCCCTTCCATTTTTGCTTCAGACGGGTGCTATGCATTTCCTATTCATTTCCTTTTTTTTTTTAATTTTAAAAAACATTTTTTTTTATGATGTGAATCTAGTGTAGTTTATACTTTATTCACTATAATGTCAGGATATTTTTCAATGTCGTATTTTTAATGGTACAATTTGTCAATTTGCCCGCCAACTTAATAAACCAATTTTTTTCATTCTTTGATTACATATTTTATTTCCAGTCCATATCTATGTTTTAAAATTTATTTAAACACTCATGTATACTGCTAGTTTGGTATTTTGACTAAATCCCATATGAATTTATTCAACCATTCATCTTCCCTTCCCCCACACACAATGTTGATAAAAGTGTTTAGATACCTTTCGTGCCATGCAAATATTCAGGGAGTGTCTGCGTATGTCTATTAATAAAATATGATATGCGCTGCATGTTTTGCACTGTACTCGAAGTCAAGATGCTATGTTCAGCTGACTGACAGACTTCCAACGTGGGATGGTGGTTAGGTGTCACATCAGTGGTCTTTCAGTCCGTGACATTGCTACCGTCTCGGTACATTGAAATCCACCGTTGCTTATGTCATTCGTAGATGGAAAGTCGATGGTGCTACCATGGGAGGCCACCAACACGCACTGACTGAGATCGACGAGTTCTGTTTCGGAATGTCAAGCATCCCGCACGTCATCAGTGACGGACCTTGCATTCACTTGGAAAATGATCCGGGATCTGTCAGCACTAGAACTTCCGCAGAGAGTTGCATGCTTTAGGTTACCACGGCAGAGCTACTGCGAACAAGCCACTCTTAAAAGCATATCCCCCCCCCCCCTCAACGACAAACGATGTTTGGACTAGTGTCTTTCACACCGTTCCTGAATTGTAGATGATTGGAAATTAATTCTGTCGAGCGACGACTCACGCTTCCAAATGTTTCACTCTGGTGCTCGTGTTTAGATCTGGATTACACGGGGAACGGTTCAGGCAGGACTGCATAATTCCAATTGTCGAGTTTGGTGGAGGCACGGTAATGGTATGGGGGGGATGTTTCAGTTCGGTGGGACTGTCCATTGATGGATGTGTCCAAAACCATAACTTTTGATGGCTGTCTGGATATCCTGGACAATTTCATGCCTTCGACGCTGTGGAAGTACAGATAACCAACCCTCGTATAACGCGGTACTTATATAACGTGTCAACAAATTGTAGTATCCCTTGTTGAACGCGGTTTCGATATAAGACGGTCTACAAATTGTAGTAGCTCTTTATCTTTTCATATATTTTTCAACGCGCGACTTAAAAATCAAATTTTATCTTCGTCAAATTTGGGTCTGCCCATATCTCGCATGTAGTTATAAGTAGCGAATTTATATTGGGAGGAAATACCCTTCAGCACGCATGTACGTCAAATGCTTACCCTATAAAGTATTTCTTGTTGAAAATTGTCTTCGTTTTCTGCCAGGAAAGCGCATTAAAAACCATAAGTGTGTTAATCTCAAGCTAATCACTTTATTTTCTGGTGAGTTACATACAATATGTAATGCTTTTTTATGTAAAAAAAAGTATTTTTTATAGTAGTGGCCACTTAGAGCGCTTCTGCGATATGGTTGAAAACGAAATTACTGAATTAATTGATGGGGATTTAAATGAGGAGGAACTGGTACAATTAATAGATGACATCGAACCAAATGGCGGGGAAAGGTCTGCCGAAGATTCTGATTGTGATGAATCCGTTAAAGAATTCAGTTTAAAGAAATGAGAAGGATTGAACTTGGCAAGAAAGTTTTTTTATGGATAATGATCTCTCAATGGAGCGCTCCGGAAAATTTATGAGATAATTTGATATTTGTTTAGCTCCGTGTTATGAACTTAATAGAAAATTGCAGCATAGTGGTAAGCAAAGTCTTATTGCTGACTTCTTGATAACTAAATCAGCTTAAGTATGCAATGAGAATTATACAAATGATGTCCAAGAGATTTCAAGTGATCACGACGTTCGGCCACTCGTAAATAAAGAACATCTACGAAATGTTAGTTTTGAAGAGAGTGATGACGATTAAAGTATGCACTCTATTTTATTTTGCCTAAAACATTTATGCATTACGTGTAATGAAGTTTACGTACAATTTATAATTTTTTATAATTTTATACTATGTATTTGTTTCATAGTTTATATGTTTTCTTAACTTACATGAATTACCTGAATTACATAAAAATATATTTTTGTTGGATATGTCATTGTTTATATAATCTTAAAAAAAAAAACGTTTTCGGAACCTAACCCTACTTTTTCTATGTGATCTGCGCATCGCATAACGCGGCATTTCTATGGAACCTAACATCCGCGTTATACGAGGGTTACCTGTACTTCAGCAGTGATCCTTGCATATTTCAGTACGACTGCTTGACCGACTGGGTTTCCACAAAACAATGTTTAAGTGTTGGACTGGCCGGCTCAAAGTCTAGACCTCAATTCCATCGAACATCTTTGGGACGAATTAGAACGCCGAATTCACTCCAGACCACAGCGGCTGTCATCAGCTGTGGGGTAGCTTTGCGCGAGAAATGGAAGAATATTCCAGTTGAGAGGTATCAGAAATTGGTTAAAAGCATACCTCTAAGGGTAGTTGCCATCGCTCAGGCCAGTGGTGGTCCCACTCGGTATTAGAAAGGTAATTAAAACGCATTTTTTGACCACAGCTAGGTGTCCAAATACTTTTGTCAACGTAGTGTATACATAATATACAGTGTGTATATATACACACACATACACACTCGTACACTAAACAAGGTGAGATCGCTGATATCAGATCAAGGTGGATTCTCGCTTTGCAAAACAAATTGGACGATGAATAATATCCTCTAGTTTGTTTGCAGGCATATTTCTAAAAATTGTACCTGGCCGGCTCAAAATCTGTTGCTTGGTTGTTTGGCTCGCTATTCTAAATTCTCTACAATTTTTTTTTTCCTCTTAATTTCATGCTTTACTTCTTTGGAATTTGTCGATTTACATACCGAATTAGTTACAGGCGTTTCATTATTGACTTCTACATACAATTACCTATCTCTTGTTTTGAAAGCAGTTTTTATTACTCTCCTTAACAATATTGATTATAAATAACAGTAATTAGTGCAACCCTGTCCGATGTATGGTACCAGAGCCACTTTTTTGCACATGTAACATCTATGTTCGCAAAGGTAAATTGCATGAGAGTTAGGGGGGGGGGGGAAAGCTCAGTACTGAAACGCGGAAAGCTCGATACAATTAAGAAGCTGCTATTCCTCGTTAGCGTACCCGCTCTCAAACATCATGCTGTGGGTTCGGCTTCTGCCGTGGGTGTTCGTGATTATGTGGGAGAGGTGTAATCGCCCAGTGTGACAGCAACCCCTCGCTTATTGGGAGACTGAAGTCGGTTGAAAAATTTCAGTTCTTGGTCTCTAGAACCGTGTTTTCGGATTATGTATAAAAGGTATAAAATTAATGAAAATTAAAAACAAAATCCTGAGGTTACCCATAGTACTCATTGTATAGGTTTATAGCCGTTTGTGGGTGGGAGTCACGTTAAAAAAAAAAAAAAAAAAAACGATAAAATCTTGTAGATATGTCTACGACGGCGGAAGTAACTCCCGTATATCCCCCCCACCTCTCCCGATCGTAATTCTAGTCTCTCTGATTGGCCCAAACTTTTCAGGGTATCTTCCGAAAAACTTACGAAGCTTCTGTAATTCAGATAACGTTGAAACTCGTTATATAATATGATAAAAGGGGTCTGCAGTCAGCACAAATTCCTTCCACCCGTCTTTCTCTAACCTTTCATCCGATAAGCCCTGAAATTCTCTTGCGTGCACAATGTGGAAGAAGCAACTGAATTACAGTTTTGATCGAAATCGGCTGGATGAGTGCGAACCTATAATGTCTTCGGCGGTAAGAGGATAGAAGAATAATTAAAAGAAAGCATTTTGAATTGTTTTATACTATTTTCAAAGTGCTTTATTTTAGTTATTGCTTTTTGCATTTAAAGAGATTGTCTGAATGGTTCATGTAATGCTTATTTTTAGAATTATTGATAATTGGAATAAAGTACGTAGATATTTAGAATGCCAGTAATTATTGGCATTCTAGAGATACCAAAGGGTTAACAGGATGGGCTTATAGTTTTTGATGAATTAATAATAAACTGAAGATATTAAAATAGAGAATCATTGTAAATTTTAATTGGCAATAATTATTAATAATGATTTTATTGTGAAATAAAATATTTCATTTTATATTATAAAACCGTGGTATTAAAATAACATCATTGACTTTTAGTGTAACTTCTGTGAATGAGAGGAGAAGAATTTGTGACGGAGAAAGCGGAAGGGACCTCAGTCTAGAAAATAGTGTTATTTAAGTAATGGACTCCGTGCCTCTGGATTTTCGTCAGACCATTTGTTATAACAGAATTGAGTAAAACAAAATTATGCACGTCTGCATATAAGAGAAGAACGAGTGGTTGTTTTATAATTAAAAGGAAACAACAACAGAGTTTTTACAATAAATATTTAAAATTAATGAAAATTAAAAACAAAATCCTGAGGTTACCCATAGTACTCATATTGTATAGGTTTATAGCCGTTCGTGGATGGGAGTCACATTGTTGGGTTTTTATTTAAAGGTGCCGCGACTTGATACAGTTCTTTGAATAAGTTCTGGTATAAACCAAATAATAGTCGATTTGAGCTGCTTGGAATTAAGGCAGAGCATCTAAAGCTATGTTGGTATTTTATGCTTAATGCTGTTTTGTGGGATGAAAAACTCGAGTTTCCAGGAAGGGAATTCCCCCTACCTCTATAGGAAGTCCCCTAAGTCACGTTCCGTTGAGAAACCCTTATAGTAATTCTTAGCATGCTGTACTGGATTCAAACCAAGGTCTTGGCAAGAGGTGTTAACCCTAACTTCATTGGAGTCGAGTGGATACGCAGCGCAACAGTTTCGTTGTACTTGATTCAAGAGTGCTAAAGCAAAGATTTATTATTGTACTGAAATAATATAATTCAGAGAATTATACTGATATGGGTTATTATTATTATTTTAGTATAATTCTGTTTTATTGGCAGAGCGATATGAAATTGATTTTTTTTCGCGGTAATTGCACTAATTAAATTGCAACATTATATTAGTGCAATTATAGCTACGTTATGTCTATAGTTCATATTTTTAGCGGACTCTAGGTTCATTTGTTGGTATAACACTTTACAAGTGTTATACCATTGCGACATTAGAATGCCATTGCGACATGCTGTTATTAATCATACATACATTAATTTCCTTAGTTGTGTGTGTAAGAGGTAAGGAGACTATGAAATCAAATCTGTTCTAGTACACCCTGGCAGAAGATGGTAGCTGCTCCTGAAGAAGAAGAAGAGAAAAAAAAAAAGAAAAGGTGGGAGCAAAACAGCGCATCTGGCAATGATGTGATGACACTTGCATTTCTTGAAAGTCATTTTCTGAATCATATTAAAAACAAAAAAGGGAAAATGATTTATCCCAGCAGATTTTCTTCCGGAGAGGGAGTGAAGAAATTAATATGACGACTTTAGAAATCGAACAAAAAGAGGTGTGACAAATCCATTTATTGTGAATGTTAATAACTCACGCGTAAGTTATCAGTAATAATAATAACAATTCTCATTTCTATTATTAATGCCCTCACATTAGTCTGATGAAATGCATTTAAAAAGGTGTGATCACTATATTTACGTTCTTTATTATTTCGATATCATCAAGTATCACGCATATTCAGTATCATCTAATAAGGAATGTGAGGTCCGGATATTAATCTAGGTCACCGTAGAGCTCAGCTATAATATATATATCGCTTAATATAAAAAAGAAGGATGATAAGCAAAATGTTTTTAAGCTATAAGAAAATGAATAAGTATTTATACAGTGGAAGGAGAATTTGGTTTGATGACATAGCAGTTATTTGCATATTGTACTTTAAAATGATTATTCGAACTTGTAAATTCGTGCATATTTTTCTTAAAAGTATATCATTTCATTAAAATCGAGAGTTAGCCATGCTCTAGGTGTATAGTGGTATTTAACTTGGTATTATGATATTTTCTTAAAATGTTTCGCCAGTAGAGGATTCGAAAATCTCTTCAGTCATTGACTTGAGTATAAGGTTTTTCGTCCTGATACCACCGAGTTATTGGTTTAAATAGAAACAAGGTAACTTTTTCAATAAAATCAGAATAATCAGTGTTTTCGAGGCGCAAAATGTTACAATTGCTAGAATGGATTGTGAATGCCAGTGTTGAATGATTTGAAGATGTATTATTGAAATCTGTACAACGGATAAACCACATCGTAATGAGGGTCATCTGCAGATTACTTGCAAATTCCACAGAGACCTAAACGCAGCCATCAGTTGCAAGCCCACTGCACATTTGAGCAGTGTGGTTGCAACTGATATGCGAATATGCTCATCAGGTTGTGTGTTGTTAAAGCTGTGAAAGCAGCCATTATCAGTCGACCAAGACAAGAAATTTCCGACAGGAAACCATCTGTTATAATTTCCCAGATTTGCATTGTTTATTAACTTTCCGTTGGCATATAGTGTACTCGCGATTATATTCGAGTAGTATTCATTAATTTACGGAGTATTTGGTTCATAAATTTTACAGCTCCTTTAAGACAAATCAATCCGCGTCTGGTGATTTAAAGGGTGCTGAAAAATTTCTTAGCGGAGCGGGCTAATTTTTGCGACGAAAATGCAATATGAGCCATTACAATTAGAATATGTTATTATATTTGAAAAGTGCAATAAAATATAAAGTGACTATTTTCCGTGTTTTTTCAATTATCCGTCAACCGTTCCCCTCCATTAGCTCTTATTATCGGAAGTACACTGTTAATTAACGTTCATTTTTACTCTACCATATCCATGTTGTTTAATTTGATTGTAATGGGCTAGTTAGGAAGAAATTAATAGTTTTTGTATCTCGAGAGTTATTGTGGTTTGGGGGGGGGGGAGAAATTGTTATTAAGTTTGCCCTCCAGATTTCCAGAAACACGCAAAAAAGTGTTATGGAAATTATTGGTGCATTTGAAAAATTTACTACATCACCACTTAGATTTTTTTGTCTTCAACTATATAAATAACCTTTTGGAATGCTGAAGATATTACGGTAGTCCTTTTTAAATTGCAGAAAATTCAGGCAATAAAATTTCAGCTGAAACCTCCTCATGGTCGCTGCCAAGTACCTGAGACAAAATAATTATAAATTTTTCTAAATCTAAGAAAATACCTTGTAGACATACATACATAAGAAGCTGTCATCAGTAGCGATACTAATGACAGCTTCTTACCTCCTACCTTAACCGGTTTTAGGTAAGGTAATGCAGCTGTCCTGGGCATTACCAAACTTAAACAAGAATTGAAAGTAGACTGTTGGAGAAAAACACCGCTTGTCAAAATGGCTCGAATAAGCATACTTTTAAGTTACAAAGGGTGAATACCTACTGCATTTCGTTTATTCGATACTGCAGCCGATATTTATATTTTCTCTGAATATAAGATGAATTGTATTTCATTAATTTTATCAGGTCATGAACTACTTCCTCTTAATTTATTGCTTTGAAGTATACACTTGAAATAAATCTGCATTGCCATATGTTTGTTATATAAATTTTATCGTATTTAAAATTAACATTTGGATATGTATTTAATACAGTGGTTAGAAGAATACATTCTTTGCGGAAAATTTTAATTACGAAGATTAAATTAGTTGTTTGTATGATAACCTCATCTTTAACTAACAACAGCATTTAAATTCATTACTTCGCCATGATTTTATCATTTCGACTCAAAGAAGATAAAATTAATTTTATTTTTATTTTTTATTTTTTCCCTCCTCATTTTTCTTCATTTTAACTTTATGGTCTTAAGTAAGAGCAATGTTTCGTTTCAGAAGGCTCATCTGGAGGACTGATGGATTTCACTAGTCTGCTCCCTACACCGTTATTAAAGGACCGTCTTCTAGCCCCGTTGCAAGACTATTTTCGATGCCCGTCCTGTCCAAAGAAATTCAAATCGAAACAACTCCTTAAACAACATCTGAATCTCCATTCTAGAAATTCTCTTTTCTGTGAACTCTGTGGCGCCTCATTTCGATGGAGGTCGTCTCGTTGGTGTCATATGCGACGGCATCACATGGCGGACAGTCACTGAAGGAGAGGTGCGTTCATGTCACTTCGATACAGACTAGTTTGCTAAATCATATCGCACCGCAGTTGCCATTGAAGTGCACGTTTCAAAACAACACATTATCATCTAAACAAAACAAAACAGTTATTTCAGAATACATGCAGGTAATCATAACTACAGATTTGGAGATGCACAATTGATAGTAGATATATTTATAGACAAAGTTTCTCAAAAGCGATCAGTGGATATTCTGAAAAATTTTAAGTGCATACCTTTTTGTGTTTGGACAAGTGTAATGTAATAATTAGACATTCTGTGGCAGCGTCAGTTTCTTTTTTAAGAAATGTTTGCTTTTGTTACTTCGGTAAAGGCTTGATCTATTACCGTCGTTATCAACTACGAATAAATGTGTTTTTCATCCCCTGTAGAAGCTCGAAGAAGTTGGGCTGTTCGATCTCGTCCTAAGCTGCATGGAAGTTCAACGTGGGGAATGTTCCACTGCAACATTTGCGGTAAAGGCTTCAAGGGAAAGGATCTTCTCCGACAACATATGCACAGTCACGGAAAAAAGGTCTACCAGTGTCCGTTGTGCTTTGAAAGATTCAAATGGAAGAAGTACTTGCCTATCCATCTTCGAAACACCTGTCCCCGACGAGCTAGGAAAGAGACAGCAACCTGACAAGTTATCATTTCTGCTGAAATCACAGCGCGTTGGTCATCTTCAGCAATAAGTAGCCGTAAAGGAAATGACCTAGGACCTTTTGGCTATGTCATCTTTGCAAAGCATACGTACAACGTTGTTTGGAGATGCTTCCTCGCAAAAATAAACAACAAACGTGTAAGTTTATTTCAGTGGATCAAGCTGGCGGTATGGATTTACATCTCTATAATTTGGATTCAAATATTTACATTACCTTACCTGTCAGTAATATATTCATGGAGGTTTAGTTTACTGGAATTTGTGCTCCAATTCATTCACATTCAAAGATAATAATTGAGTTGAAGCTACAATATTGTTTTTATACTCTCTGTTGTGTGTGATAAAGTCCGAGTGTTTAACAGCTGTTCGCTTTGTAGTCTTATAACCTGACTTATTTTGTTTACTTAAAATAATTCAGTTCTCTGCAGCTAATTGTAATTTTCTTTGTAAAAAAAAAAAAAAAACGTATAGTGATTTATACTTTTACTCCGAAAACGTTCTACAGTTAACGTTGTCTGTGATAATTCTGACCTTGCATTGCAATATACTGCCATTATCCAATGGACAATTAGTCAAAAAAAAAAAAAAAAAAAAGCCGCGAAAGTACTAGTCCTTGTGTTAAAAATAATATTGGTGCCAACACCAAGCAATGCAAACGTCCAACTTTTTTAGCCGATACTTGTGATGTGTTTTTTAATGCTTTGGCAATAAAGCTTAAAATTTATATAACCTAAGACGTTACTATACATAATGTGTTGTGCTAAGAAAACGGCTGCTTCATTCGAGTTACGAGAAAGTAGCGCAGTTTTGTTTTGTTTTGTGCCCTTCGCTTACAAGCATAGTCAGATGTTATACGATTGGTTATCAGATTGCCATTCTTAAGCATGTAATGTTTGAAGTTAAATAAAGTTTTAAAGTGCATAATAAAAAAACAGATACTGCCATTTTTACTTCTTAATAAGGTTATTCTTAATCTTATTATTGGTAAAAGGATTTGTTTGATGGTTTCATAAAATATAAAATACACGAGCACCAGCAATTTTTGCAAAGGTATACGTTCTTCTTCATTCAGATTATCTTCAGTGTATCGGAGAGGGCGGGGAGTGCATTTTTGCAAATACCACTGTTAAGTGATTCATTTCATCTGATTATTATTCTGAGGCTTATTTAGTTGAATATAAAAATATTACAATAGTGTATGTGAAAGCAGAACTTGTGATGTCGCTGCAGTGCATATACATTGTTGGCAGAAACCTAAACATTCATATACAAAAAGACATACTAGCATTTTATGTATATAATATAAAGGTGAACGTACTACTTGAGTTTTTAGAAAACATCATTTTGTTTAGCTAAATATGTAAATAGACGTAATATCACCCATATTCAGACTAAATGTTGCAACTACCTCGTCTACTTTCTAGCTCCTCCTTGCGATTTCTTCGAGACTTTCGCACACCGAAGATTCTTGGTTCAGGATGCCCAGCCGTATTGCGCAGTGTGCAATAGATCGTTTTCTAAAGTAAAAAGTCTAAAACGCCATCAGAAGGTCGTTCACTCAGAGGTTCCACCGACATTCACTTGTGCTCTCTGTGGGAGGACATACAACAGAAAGGACAATCTCCGCCAGCATGAAAATGTGATGCATAAAAGCATGCATAGAACTGTGCAGGAATGTTGGTCAATATTATAAACGCATTCTGTCACCAGTACGATACCCAAATTTTCTTCATTTAGATTTAAATTGGTCATAAAAATTCTGCACAATTTCAACGGAGTTTGAATCATCAAACAGGGTTCGGTATATTTAATTTACTTTTGATATGTTAAAAAGTTTGTTTTCCACAGTATATTTTAGATTCGCATCACTCGAATTGTTATAGTATAGCCCAAAGTTACTGGATTGTTTACTCCAAAGATTAAGGGAAGGGTGAACAGAAAACAGTCAGGAAAGCACTCTGAACACAATACTTAACGAGCGTGGAGTTATGTAGTGCTTTATCATGTGATACTCCCGTTTATATCCAAAACTTAAAGCAGCATACAGTAAGTTTCCTTTAGAAAAGTAAACTATTTGATTATTTTAGTGCTACAACCATAGGCATCTTTTCCCATTAATACAATTTTATCATAGCAGTGAATCTTTTTAATCTAATTGGGAGATGTCCGGTAACATTAAACCCAAGACTGGGCAACAATGGCTGCAACATTTCATTTGTGTGTGTTTGATCAAAAATCCTATCACATGCGATGTGGAAGTGTACAAAAGGGATTCGAAAGATCTCTAGAGCCATGGAAGAAAAATTTAGAAGCTGAATATGATCACCTATTTTGATGTAATTTGGAGAAAAAAAAAAAATGGTATAAATGCCACGTACATTACTCTTTTTATGTATATATGGTAAGTTGATGTTCCACAGTTGTGAAAAATATACTAAAGAAACAACCCAAATAATTTGAAATGGGTCCTCAGTGATCCTATGGTAAGGATTAGGGGCAACCAACAGTATGTGATTCACTATACAGGATATCTAAAATATTAAATTTAGCCAATCGCATTGTCCTCTTATACCATCTCTCTCGTAAATAATGAATGGTTGAATAATGGTTGGAATTTATTATTATGTGCATATTTTAAGAAACGTATATGAGTGCAGAGCATAAAAATTGAGGAAAAAAACCATCTTGTGTTAATTTCTGATTTTTCCATCAGAAATTAACACAAGGTTATATTGCATTGTGACAAATTGTTATGAAGTATCTTATAAAATTAAGAAGTATCAACTTTTCCATGTTTGTTGTGATGGCCATCCCAAATCCATCTTCGAACTACAGTATATATATATATATATATATATATTCTCTGTTCCGCAGATATTCATGGGCTGTACCCGTTGTTACCTGAAAATATACTGTATATTCAAATTTTGATGTTTTAACTCTCAGTTTTACTTTGTTTTATCCATTAAATAGTATCATCCTATAGTAAACAGGAGAAATAGTACATCTACCGAATTTTGAATGCGACTCTCAAATATGAAGGGTTGTACATCTATAGTGGTACCGTGAATGGTTTTTGTTATTTTTATTCATTTTTTACGTAACTCAAAAACCCTGCTCCAGACATCAGATAGGGAACTTTTTCAACTCTCTTTCGGCCTTTAGCAAGGGAAGTGATTGAATGCACCCTCGACATTCACAAACCTATATGGTCACGATACATTCCAACCTGCAGGCTGTTAGTTTCAGAATCGGTAAGCTAGCTACACGGCCAACCAGGCCGGCAATTATATACTAAACATATTTAATTTTGGAATGGGTGAAGTATGGACTAGTAAATGTTTTATGTATTCACCTGAATTAAATACCGTTAGTAAAGTATAATCGTATGTAATATCAGATTGTATTTTTAAGGAACTTGCATATTTACAGGGAATAATTGATCATGTAAAAACTGTTCGTTTTCTTTTCCTTTTTGGCCTTTCCTAAAAAGATTAAGATGTAGATCATCATATATGTCAGGCATTCGTATGTAAATAAACAAACAACAACAAAAAAAAAAAAAAAAAAAAAAAACTCTCAATCCTTCCTGCCACCCCGACTTGGCGAATTATGATGCGGTATTTGTTTTATTCATTTATTATTTTTTTATGCGAATCCGCCCCCCCCCCCAAGAGGTAGTGAACGTATCTCATTAGTACCGAGGACGGACTTAAGGATTTTTATGAAGAATTATTCGAGCTATTTTTCAACATTAAAGTCTCTTTACGCGTATGCAGAATTTCCCTAGTTTACACTGAATTTTTGAAGAACCTGCAAGCTATAAGGTTATCTTTCTAAACATTCCACATTCCTGCTCTGTTGAAGTCGTTAAAACCTTTGATTTATGAACAGAGGGTTAGGAGAATATGGGAAAGATTAAGTAGTTCCCCTTTAAGGATTGAAGAGATGGAGAAAGTGCAAAGAACTGACAAAGTTGATGACTCTTCAAGTAGTTGTATATTGCCGACAGAAGTTTAAGAGACGATGGAGAGAGTAAGGATTCTTATTTACAGAGCACCACGAGTAAGTATGTTTATTATGGACAGAAACACGAATATTGAGGACTTTGGAAGAGTAGTGCTTGAAGATTACCGCTAGGAAAGGCATTCAGAAGTAGTATAGGGCAGTTAAGCATTTCATGATATATCATTGGACTACCTGTTTTAGAAGATTATGCTATGGAAGCATAGCGTACAGCAGCAGTAGTAGTAGCTAATTTAGGATTATGGCCTTCGTTGCAATATTCCCTGCTTGCAAGGAATGTTGGGTTTTGTTTAAAATAATTGCCGATAATTTTAAGCAACCAAAATTTGTATTGCGTGTGTGCGCGCGTTTTAACCCATTTACGTGTAATATTCTCTCGACAGTTTGTCTGGGGTTGTTGGGGGAAATTTTTATGTTTATCCGGGATTCAATTGAAATGCCCAGAAAATGTGCTCCTTGAATCGTAGATGAATTCAAACCCAGATCTTTCCAAATAAAGGATAAGTGCCTTTGTTCTGTATCCACGTGTAAATCATCAATAGTATTCTCATCTGAGCGGATTTACGTTTGATCGGAATCTTATACGCAATTGGATATTTCATGGATGTGCGCGACTGCTTAATAGAAGTAATATTAAAAATGACCGGCGGAAGACAGCTGTAGAGTGATCAGAATAACATCTACAGGCAAATTATTAATAAGAGGGACATTCAAGGAATTTGCAGAAGAAATTCTATCTCTTGGAACTCTTAACCACAATCATGGGATGAAACTTGAACTGTGGTCCTAGAGACTTTAAATTACACTAGATTATAACCGAAAAAATTCAGCAAGTTATATCGCTCTAGATGCCAGTTTACATGCGACACGACTACAACCTAGTTTTAATGCAGTGGTTTAAAAACTGTTGTGATACGAGTATTTACTAATTGCACGCGAATGTTTTTTTATTAGTTCTGAAGATGGCGAAAAATAAAATTTGGTCAAACATACTTCGATATATTTAGTGTCAGTTTGTCTAATAATTTCTTAAAAGTGAGGTGTATTAATTTTTACTTAAATTATGTCCCCGTTCCCCCCCACCCCACACACACACTCTTTGGAACTTCAGATCCCTTTCTGTATCACAAAGGGTTTTTTAGAAAACCGAAAAAATGGATTGTCTTCAAAATTTCTGATAAATGGATTTTAGTTATAGACACATAAAAAAATTAAAAGACTTTATTTAATGAAACGATTAAATTCAAGTTCTAACTACATTAAATTAAGTGCTGCGTCAACTGTAATGGCAATGTCAGTAGTTAACGTACTACCTAAGAATGTGCGAGACTGTTGCGTGTGGTTGACTTTTTTGGGGAATGATGTTCTTCGATGGCAATCCAAGTTTTCCTCGTGGAGTACTGACTCCTATATTTTTGACAGTGTTGTTCCTTCTTGTGTGTTTATATTACCAGGATGTTTCAGTACTTCAGCAATGGTCTTTCAGACCAAAAGTTTGATATGTGCAACAGATTTTATGTTCTTTTGAACAGACAAACAATTAATAAAGAACTCCATCCATTAATTTATGGAGTCAATGAAGACGACTTGGTAAGCTAGTATGACACTAAATTATTGCATAGGTCGAAATTCCCATTGTAAAGATCGGAATTTGTTTCTTAAGGTTGCTAACGAAACATCCCAGTAATAATATAAACAGAGATCATTAGTGCTAGACGGTGATAGAAGGATTAATACCTGCTTAGTTAATTTGAAATTACTGGATTTAAAGTTATTAAGGAAGCTGGGAGTTGCAGTTGAAGGGTTGTGTAATTGCCTTCTTCTTTTGTTCCCTTATGAACTGATAGCGAACATATTTATGGTAGAAGAATGAATGTTCTTGTCTTTCAGTTGGTGGGGGGGGGGGGCATATCACATTTTGTCTTAACTTCACTTAGTGCTTAAAAATTGCGTATGTTCTCATGCGAGTTTCCGTTTTTCGGGATTAAAATAATAATAAATGAGATATCCTCAGTACAAACATTGCCACCTTCATATAAGACTCTGAAATTCGCATTTTGCTGCAAACTCTTAATAACTGCCTTTGTGTTCTATAACGGAAATTGAACCGATAGATTTCCAACCAAAGAACAAGACTCTGACAACTGAGCTACGGAGGAGTGTAACACACAGTAATTTTATTAATATCGAAAAACATAGTTAATATTGGTGGGGGCGATCACCGAACCAGAATGACACGAAAGGATAATAGAAAGTTAATTCCGCTGTCATGAATTTTTTTCAAGTATAGATGATTGTAATGAAAGTAAATGTTGAATTACGAAGATATGCTTAAACATCTAAAAATTTTGACATCGTAACAATGAAGTGAAGTGTTTTGGTACTCTGAAAGAGTAAATTTTACTGTGCTATTATGGTGCAAGAATTTACTTATTGCTGAATTTTAAAGCAGATTATTTTCCGGCAGTAACCGATTATAAACATTATTTAATGTGTGCTGCCCAATACTATTCAGGTTACAGCTTTTCAATTGTCTTTTATAACAGGATTCTATAGTTTATTCAATCCTCAGATATTAATATAAGCAGTAATATGATTTGCTGATATTTCACACTGCATATGCACCAGCTATACTATATGCCCACTGTAGATGTATGACAACTGAAATGAACTCTGTTCCTGTGGTATATTTAAACCGTAATATTCTCATAGAAAATGGGCATGCAATATGATTATTGCTGGAACTGTTTCTCTTGCCTTTTTTATACCAAGCAAATATCCTCCGAACCGAACAGCCCGAAAGAATTGCTAATACTGTTGATTATTAACAAGTGAAGCTGTTCATCTGTGTGACAAATAGAACTTTTTTTTTTTTTTTTTTGCGAACTACTGTTCTTCACTGACGAGGTCTTCATCCTTTAATCTTATTCACTCCATTGATTTACGTTAGTATTACTAGAAAGAAAATTAAATTCTCGCATTAAAGCCTACCAAACTTCTCCAATTATATGTACATGGTATTCTCTTCCTTAGGGCAGCATAGTGTATATGGGTATCCGAAGCAAACTGAGCAGTCAGGGGACACAGATGCCGTGTGCCTGATCTGCAACAAATCATTCTTCTCTCGATTTAACCTACGTCGACACATGGAATTGCATAATCCAGTTAGACCCAAGTTCCGGTGTAGCATATGTGCTAAGGAGTTCTCTTGGCACCATCACCTTCTTCGACACTTCAGAAAAGCACATCTAAGAGAAGATTAAAGTACTTCTGTACTAGTGGATCTTCCTTCCAGCACCTTTGGAAAACCACTGCCATTAACCACTCTGCATATCTGTGATAAATGACTGTTATAGAAGTTCCTTCAAAGTTTCTGGAAAATGTATATCATTGTATTTTAAATAAAATGATTTATAATTATATTTTTAATTCACTGCTATTTTATTCATTTAAACCAATTATAATGTAATTTATTTGTTGGACATCTCTCCGTTTTTTAGGCCCATGACTTGATGGAGTGCAGTTGGCAGTTACTTTCATTTTAAAATTATTGCTCGTAGTTGCAAGAAGGTGGTTAAAAATTATTAGACATTAATTCATGAGAATCTTATATATAACTGACATCGTGATAGTAATCATACTTAAGAACATTCGTGAACAGAGTTGCCATCTTGGGTTAACAATGATATGGCTTGTGAACATATCAGTGTAACGGAACAGCACGTCACATGTACAATGTCTAAAAAAAAAAAAAAATCCATAATTAAATTGAATTTGATACTATTGCATGCATGAAGACCCTTTGGAAGAAGTAACCCCCCCCCCACTCATTTTAGTGATAAGGTGCCAAAAAGTGCTGAATTATTGTCATGTCATGTGCATATATATACACACACACACACACACACACACACACACGCAAAGAGAGTGAGAGGCCACATAGTCATACCATCGCAGGTCAGTAATTCAGCCGTTTTTGGCACCTTGCCGCTAAAATGAGTGGAGTGGGGTATTCTCCACTCTACTCATCTAGAGTCTTGATGTTGTAATCTACTCGCGCATTCATCATTCCTGGGTTGTAATTTATGCACCACAGTTCTATGCGTGTTACGAATTGTATGCATCTTCAAAAATGTTTAAATTTTTATTCAGCTTATTAGTATACACCGAAAGTATTTGATACCATCTAACGTCTTTTAGAATACGTATAGAATTCTTGATTCACCCAAAACCATCGCCATCTAGCAATATGGGCAAGAAGCGCGGACAGGCAAGTGGAGCCGATAAAAAGGCGAAAATTTTTCAAGCATTATAATTCACGCATTCCTTCTAAATTCGCTTCAGACATCAAGTTTTGTGATGTATCACCAATCGATTGCGAAAAATGTCGAATCTCTTTAATTCTGCTCATCCCCCCCCCCCAGTTTAATACTCTAGATTTGCTTTCAAATTGCATTATTAAATGAATTATTTCTCGTTATAATAAATAACAATCGCCTTATCATCAACTTGCTATATCTTTGACACATTCGGATTTTTGCAAAAGAACCACGCTCAGTAGTTTTTTTATGATGTCAATTTATCATCATGATAGTTGCAAAAATACTGGACTCGGAAAATCAACTGTTAACAGTTGGAAACTGAAGCTGTATTAAAAGCGTTTGCTTGTGTGTATGTACCTATTGATCAAATGCTGCGGCGCTGTCATTTTGCCACTGGTTTATCTCATTTTGTCTCTTTTCTAATACCCTATGTACTTCTGTAACCTGTGTCCTTGAGCAGTATGACCTTTACTGTCCTTGCGCCATAAACAACATATCAATCAAAGCTGTAATTTTGATTTTTGAACCGCTCCAAAGTTCAAGACTGGTTGTTGGTTTTGTTTTGTTTTTTAAATTCCTTGTAATGTTTTTCTTTTTCGCTATAATTGAAAAAACTGTTCGAAATGATAATTCGTCCCCGACTTGAGGAATTTATTGAATTGTTTATTTAGGATCGGTACTAAAATTTTCATACGTAAATATTTTCTAGAGAATGAACTCTAGGTGCACGATGTTAGTTATCATTTCTTTATACTGCCTTTAAATCTTGTGTGTAGGTGGGATTCACTCCAAAAAAAAAAAAAAAAAAATGGAGTATAAAGTGTTTCTGGCAAGGAGTGAAATAAAGTCCAAAATTTCGGTGTAACAGTTACTGCTTGAACAAACTTCTGTTGCTGCTCAACTGTGAGATGCCTCTTGTGAGTCATTGATGTTACTCCGCAGCGCAAATGAGTTGTGCCGTATTGCTGTTCCAGATAAATTTCTAGGAACTGCTACGTACCTTCACTAAGTTTAAATGGCATAAGAAATTATGTTTTTGTTTAATCCTTTATTCAATGTAAGGAAAGTTTGTTTGCGAGTGAGCATTATCTTCAGAACTAGGCTATTTGTATATAGAGCCTGTTGACACTTCGCATCAATTTCCCCGTAGTTTCCCATATTGCTATACGCATGAATAATGGTAGTTTCTTTATATACCGAAGAAATACTTGCCCATGTTTAATATGAAATGAGAGGTTCTTTTATTGTTTCCGTTCATAAAAAGCTGAAAGGATGCATCTAAATTAAAATATTTTATGTACATTTTCCAAGCTTCGTATTACGCATTCGATTTGTTTTTAGTCCATCCTTAAGAAATTATTCCAGCCAAATTGTTTTGACCCACCCCAATGTTTGTTTCAATGGAACTGTTTGTAGGACAACAAAAGGGCAAAAATGTGCGAACATAATATTTAATATAGCTTGCATAATTTTGCCATCAGAATCGCCCAACTGAAATGAATCAAAGTTTTCATATTGATTCTTAATACCAAATTTCATTAAATTCCAGGAAGCAGTTATTACAATTTCGTATTGTTTTTGTGATATAAACGGCCCAGTTGTTTTTTATCATTTCAAATTATTCTGTCACTCATGATCTGTTGCAAACAAAATTCAGATGAGTCAACAGAATTCAGTAGAGATCTTAAATAACAAATTATTTCAGAAAGTTCGTCTGTCTAAATTGGATTTTATAATACACACACATACGGACATAAAGAATGGAGGAATATGTGCTCATCCATTTTGAGAAAGCATAATTTAAAAAAAAAATAAATAAAATTAAAAGGTATGGTTTGTTTTATAATTTTTTGTACTCCTTAATAATAATAAAAAAAACCCTTTGATGTTATGAATTGATAACTTTTAAAACATGCCTGTTAAATTGCTGTGTTAAGTATGTGATGACGCTGTAATTTGAAATTTTTGTCAAGATAATCAGATATCCCAAAAGATAATTATAATAATTTAATAGATTTTAAATTCATACAGTATATTTTTGTGAAATATAATTTCAAGAAATAACTCACTCACTTAAACAAATTATTCAGAGATGATCCTCCTCCTCTGCTTATTTCAATTAAACATTTTGTTGTCTTTAATATTCTAAGTTAGAAATTTACAAGTTGTAATTTTTAAAATAATTACTTGTGTGTGCTATTTTACTTTTAGTTCGGTTTGAAGTATAACTGTGCACTATCAGAGAGAAAAGAACACATTAATTTTTCTAGTATGAAATACATATAAAGAAAATTATAGGTCAGTATTGTTTTATGAAAAGTGTAGGGGGCCACGAGAATATTTAAAAAGAAAGGGAGGGGCAGTTTCTTTAAAAAGTTTGATAACCATTGTATTAGTAAGCACACATCTTTCGGATCACGTGAATATTCAATTTACATCTCCTTTTTGACAAACATGCTAAAATACAAACCTATCGCACATATGGGATCTATACTTTTTGGGGATGGCTACTGTCACTTTCCTAATTATGGATTACGATCAATCTTTTGCTGTTGTTATTCTAAACTGTGATGTAAACCGGGTGCTCAGCCTACAGTTCTCCTGTTGATCTGGTTAGGTCTGCCAAATGTTTTTATTCGGGCCTTTCAAATTTAAAATGTCCGAATACATATGCGTATGTTAGTCCAACCTTCTTTTAGTGCAGCTAGTACAACGACCCTATTTGATTATAAAAATTGGGTTCGAGTTCCTCTGTAGTACGAGAAGACCATTTTCGAAGGACTTTACGGTGGGGGGGGGGGTGAGTTGGCCGATCTCGTACGTAGGTGGAATGCCTTTTGAGTGTCTAATCCTGCATAACATACAAGAAAACATAAACAATTAAAACATCTCACATCATGACTTAATTTCTCGTGGCCGATCTCGTACGTAGGTGGAATGCCTTTTGAGTGTCTAATCCTGCATAACATACAAGAAAACATAAACAATTAAAACATCTCACATCATGACTTAATTTCTTGGCCAAATTGGCAGTGTTTGTCGACCCACAAAACAGACAAGCCGGCTAGAACATATATTACTTACAGACTTAAAACGCATTAGTATTGTGATGATTATATTATCTGAGACTTCCAGGGAGTCAAGGACTCATTGAAGAGGCTATACGTCACCCAGACCAGCTGTCGATACCTTCCCTTAAACTTATTGACACTAGATGCCCTCACTACTCCAACAGGCAAACTATTCCGCTCACTGCTCCGAGTGGAATATAGATGCCCCCCCCCCCTTCCTTATAACGAAAAATTTTATCGCACGATATCCTATAACACATCCATTTAGAAGTTTATAGACCTGTATCATATCACTGCTCTTTCTCCTATTAACCAAAGTCTATAGTTCACGTACTCGCAATCGGTCCTCATAATCTAAATCCCATAATCCAGATATAATCTTTGCAACTCTTCTTTCCATAGATTATTTATCCCCTTGGAACCCGGGAGACCAAAATCTGCTCACAGTAGTTCAGGTGCGGTCTATCAAAGCCTTGTAAAGAGGCAAAACGACTTTCTTATCCTAATTTATCCCTACGGTATTATCAAACTTAGTACGGATAATACCATATGCCGACTGGTTACCTGTACGACGAAAAGGCAAATATCGTCCAACGAAATACTACGGAAAAGCACTTTTAAGATAGAATTGCTAATACCTTTTATGTTGCTGTAGGTTCACTGCTTAGTAGTTTTCATGTATCATAATATGAAAAGTGTAGCCAATTATTCATTCAGTTATCATAGCTTTGGGGAGGATTACTCTTCGGAATGACAAATTTGTTTTAAGTGTATAATAAAATTGTCTTTTTTTTTTTTTTAGTACTATAGTTAGTAGGCGTGGGGTGAATATTTGCGACTTAATCTTTAGCTGTCCGAAGTGTTCTTCGTGCCCTTCATTTTTGAATGATTTCGGGTGCTTGCTGCTATTTTAATAAGAAAAGTTTTGAACTTTATATATTTCGATGAACAATATAGTGAGTACTAGGAATTCAAATATTTGTGAAGTTTATACCTGATTGACGTTTTTTTTCCTAGGAAAATTTCCGCTTTTGATCACTGGAAGTTTCAGTGCACAGGAAGAAATGACGGATTCAGAATGCATTTGTCCAATTCGCAAGAGGGTATTCAGTTGCAAAGGGAGGAGCATGAAGAGGCACCTGGGTTTACATGCTCCTGTGTGGCAGAGACATCGTTGCTTAATGTGCAACAGAGATTTTTCTGGGCATCACCATCTGCTGAGGCACTACCGAAAAGCTCACCAGAAAAGCGGAACATGTGATAAAAATATAACAAAATGTTCTCAGTCAAAATAAATCGATTTGCATTTAATTCCTTTCATATTCTCTCTGATAAACATTATCACGCAGTGGTATTTGAATATTCCACTCACTTGTTTTGAATATTTTGATTTTTTTTCCAATTTTTAAAAGATTAAATTTATATCATAGCAACATTTTTGTACCTTGTTTTCCAATCTGTTTCTCATCATTTATTCTATTTTCAGCTTTAAGAATTACGTGTGTGTGTGTGGGGGGGGGGGGAGATCTAGTATTCCGCTGATTTTTGAGTTCACGCCTTGGCAATAATATTATTGTCATAATGAACAAATTGTATAATTCTAGTATAAAATATCAATCTCTTAAATTTGTTCACAGCTACACAGTGATTTTTGTAAATCAAATTGTTCCACTTATATCGTTAAGATGCATTTTGGACGAAATGAAATTGAAAGGGATTATTGAAACCAGAATATGCGATTCTCTTGTGATTGTCTTAAATATGCACACACATAGAAAGAGAAGACTGCTCCCATTTTATCAGAAAGCAATGATAACTGTAATTGCGCCCGCAAAATTAGAATTCAATCGATTTTAACTACCCACGAGCGCTACGATCTACCTTAGCTTGTAGTCTGTTTTTTTCGAACTGAGTTTCCGTTTCAGCTTCTTAGTCGTGCATCGGTCTCGGGCACATCCCATAGCTGCATGCATGTAGAAAAAAAATTGCGCCACCGTGGCTTCGGATTTCTCTTTAACTGTAATACATGATTACACCTAACCCCAACGGTCATAGTTAATTAAGGAAGTATTCTCTAAATTAACCGTTTTGGTTCCATTTAAGGTTTATCCAGTATGTCTGGATTAGGTTTCAGTTATCACAAGATCTCTGAAGCATAAACATTTCATTTTATAAATGACGTGTTTGTGCTGTCATTTTTGTAAATTAATGATATGCTTTAAAGTAAGAACTCCATTTCCAATTTAAATATGTTTAACTCATTCAGAAGATTTGAATAGTAAGCGTACATTTCGGGGATTTTTTTAACGATGTTTTTCTCTCGAAAACATTACAGATTACATGGAAGTTTTACATTGCCCTTATCTATTATTTTGTTTGGAAAGAAGTGTTATATGCACTCCTAATTTGAATTTCGTTCTCAAAATTGGAATGCGACCATCGTATATCTATATATCTACGATAGCTAAATTGCAATTGCAAAAATCAAATACTGAGAGTATTATGTACACAGAACTCTTTAATAAAATAGACAACGCCGCTTCAGCATACAGATAAGAATGAAGCTCCCAAAAAACGGGAGGAAAACACTATCAGGTGCATAATTATATTGTGCAGCTTAGCTTACTTTTAGTACATTTTTATTTAAATAATAAACTTTATTCAATTATTTTAAATAAGAAAAATATTGGACACTTGGACATTACATTCCAGAAATGATAGTGGTGGTAATACATTCTTAAGGCAAAAGAATTTATAATCCATTGCGTAGGCAGTGTATCGCATTTTCAGGTTAAAACATCACAAGCTCTTTTACATGATAGCACGTAATGCGATTTCAGAACTTCGTCATTATCTTACACTTTTTACATTTTACACTTTATTCACTAAATAATCTTTTAAGCATTAAGTTTTTAATGCTCTTCCTTCAAAATAGTGATGATTTAATATTTATGGTTGTTAAACGAAAAGCAGGGACAATTTTTTTTTTATCTTGTACCTTTAAATAATGATTTATTAAATGAAAGCTATGAACAGACTTATATTTCAAGGAAGCAATAACACAAACATATATTTGTGTTACTGCCACATTCTCTTCTCCTTTAGAAGAAGGCATATACATATGAAGCAACATTATTATGAAATACGATGGTGTGTCCACTTACTTTGGAGTTTCAGTGGGATTGGAACAGTGCTAAAAGTCGGGTTTTGTCCACTGTGAAGATGCTTCAAATATGCAGTTTTGTGTTTCGATTGGAACGACGACCTGGTTTGAATTCTTTTAGAGTGCGAGAATCTTTACCAGAGCTTCAAAGTTGTAGATGAGTCAGTCTCCTCGAAGACCTCGGTTTCCTTTCTTGTAAGCTGGGGATTTTAATCTTGCAAATTAGCAGAGAACACACGTAATTAATAGACAATAAATTGGCCTCGCAGATCTCTTTATTTCAGTCGATTACAACCAAATCTGGTGCAGCCTCAAGTAAGGATGATGATTCCATCACATTGAGTTATAAAAATTATCTACTGTTTATTATTTTTATAACTTATTATTATATAAGTTATAAAAATTATTATTATTATTATTATATTTTATGTTCACAAGAAGGAAATAAATTATGCGACAGTGATCCAGACTGTTGCTCTCAATGTGCAAGTGTTGCCCATTCGGCCATTAATACAGACGTGAGATTTTAATAAACATTTTGCTATTGTAAAAATTAAGTCTTAGAAATGTCGAAGTAGTTAATAAAAATGTGATCTATTTACATTCATTTGAATCATGTGATGGTTCTATCCTGAAGATGTGTAAATCTCAAAAAGAGGAAAAACTTCAGTCTGTGCCAAGGGTCGATCCTTTGCCGCTGCATTTTTTAAGGAACTATTCTGAGAAATTTCCTCTCTTTCACACACGCGCGCGCGCGCGCGCACACACACACACTTGCCTTCGTGCGTCTTCGTCTAAGATTAGCCCTCCCAAGAAGTATCCTTCTGTAAATAAGTAATAAGACACTAGCCTGATAGTTTCCGTTGTTGTTATGAGGATCAGTTTGATGTTCTGTGATCTATTTGCAGGGTAAGGAATAGGTTAAAGCATGCTGGAAAGTGGGGAAAGGTGTCAAAATCGAGGCGTGGGGAAAATCACGCCTCGATGAGACTCTAACTTCTTGAAAAAAAAAAAGATTATAGAATCAATACTTCACAAGTAGGATTCGAATCTGGCTCTATCCAAAGAAAGATTGGTCGCAACCGAATGCGTTACACAGAAAGAATTCTGTAAATCGAATAGGTTAGCATGTTACATATTTCAACAATTCAGAGTGTTTATAATTTCAAATATTGTGGGTGAAGAGTGATAGGTACAATTTTCACTGAATGCTGGTTGAAATACATCCATTTTTAGCATGTCAGATAATACTAATAACTTAACCGAGAAATGGTCGAAAAAGTAGCTCTGCACTTGAAAAGATTATCCTGTTACTGTATAAGTTTAATTAGGTAAAATATAAGGCCGAATTCTATTTCATGACGCCATTATTGGAGACTTGTTTATGTAACTTGGCGACCTGTTTCAAAATTAAATTAAAAAATAGGTTGTGAATGAACACAAAGTTTGCTGTACAAGAAATTTACATTCACGATGTCCCCTTTTTGCTGCAAGCAGGGTCCTTGAAAGATGAAGCGTCATTGAAAAGAATTGCGCAAAAGCTGCCCTTGGTTTCTGAAGGTCGCCGGAAACTTTCCTACTTCATTCTTCAAGTCTATGCTCATGATCGGGTAATTCTTCATACGCATGCGTCCATCCAATGTTTTGCATGGTTCGGCGATAATTTCATCCCTTTCCATACATTCACCTATTCTGGAGTTGATGCTTCATTGTGGATAATAAAGCACAAACTGCAGAACAGTGGCTGGATGAAATCCTTTTGGCTGCTTGTATGACTAGACCTGTTGAAAGTTTTTCTTGAATAGAACTCTCAAATGAGACAATTTGAAGTCATGGTGAGCATTCACCGACTTTTCCGTGGGTCATTACCGTTTAAAAAAGACGGTGCGGAGCAGGATGTGCAAGTGCATAAAGCCTTGTGTTAGCTCACCCTTGCTTATGTGGCATATGGGTAATCAGTCATTCGAGATGTGTGTGCGCGCGCGCTCTTTCAAATCGCTCCATTTGAAAGTGCCACTTTCAAATGGAGCGATTCTCGTTGCTGCAAATAAGCAGATTAGATGGCTGAAGTGTTGTTACTATTGTCTCCTTCGGAATAGGTACAAATTATTATCCTTTATTCTAATTGTACAATTAGAAACATTGCTCTTATGCGTTTAGAACTGCATTAAAAGTATTGTTTTGTCACAAGTATCACAGTAATTGCAACGGCACTTTGGGTTTTTCAGAGAATTCAGTATTTTAACAAACATGGAAATGACTCGATGAAACCAATATTTTCTACATCTTGATTTTATCAAGAGAACAAATAAAGCTCTGAATCCATCATCATATAAAATGAAAGTGCTAATAATTGCAACCTTGATCAGGCTGAGGTGTAAATGAAATAACCTAAAAACAGAATTCGTTTATGCTTCGTACAACACTTTGGCATCCATTTCATCATGTTAGCATCCTTCCATGCCAGTACGAAATATAACAGTTTTTAAATGTGTTGGGTTGTTCTGTACGACTGAGGCTACGAGGCCAGTGTATCACGTCCATTTAATTGCATGCACTCTTCTTTTAGCTCTCTTTATGAGATCTGGAAACATATCACGAATGAAATGAAGTGAATTAAATGAAATGTAAAAAAAAAATTTTCGCCAATGTATAGATTATTCTCCTGGCCTGTGCTGCATTAGGGTATGCATCAGATGCTATGTGCATTCATTTCCTTGTACTGTATTACATCACACTTAAATGCCATTTTCATAAAATAAAAAAAAGTCCTCGTTTATGTGTACTGACTACTTTGTATAATTTAGGCATTGGTTCTATTAATTGGGGAGGATCGAAATTTGTAGAATATCTCAAATATAAACTTTTGCAGGTTATAAAGGTGCCCACCGAATTAATGTTAAAATACGAGGTTTTAACCCTTTCGACTTGGAGCAGTCTACTTTTGGAGGTACGAGATTCTAAAATTACTTATTGTCGAGAAGAAAGATGTAGGGAAATAGAAGTTCATTGCGGTCCCTAATGTCTCACTTTGCGTGCTTTGCAATCAAAAGAAACTGGTGTGCAAGTTGAAGACAAAGACACATGCAGAGCCTTCCTTCAGGCTTTGCATGCCACGACCTTCCTCTTTCGTCTAGAACGAAAAGGAAGGTCGTGATGGTTATTTTCTGCATAGTCCATTGAATAAAACAAAATGACACTTTTCTATAAATTTAGCAGTAAGGTGGTTATCAACATTATTTTTTAACAAATGAACAGTAATTTAGAATGTATAAATAGTTTAGTTATGTCTGTTCTTTTATTATTATTCTGTGATTATGCCTCTGTAATATTTCAGAACTATTTTATGTCTGCATTGTTCTTTCTGTGCCAATTGCATACCCGTATACGCACACACGCTATTGTTTATACGTACTTTCCTGTAGCTTCACTCGAAACCACTTTGCACTATATATGAAAGTTTTTTTTATACAATGAAATCACAAGAACCCATTTCACGAATGTGCATGCCCCCATCGCTTTGAGTATTTTTGGCACCATTTTGCATCACTCCTCTGCTTATGTCGCGCGCTGTTATCTGCTATACGAAACATACTTGCGCCAATAATTTTTTACCACTGACTGACGAAAAGCGCTTTAAAAAATCACTTTGATTTATGTATTGGGTTGTTAACAGAACCAGTTCTTTGAAAGAGAGGAGAAGGGGAAGGCATAAAGTTTCCAGTTCTCCATTAAAAGTCTTTTTGTCTAAGAAAAGCATACGAACGTGCAGCCAATTTCACTCACAAGTGACTTCCAGATAATTCTTGCTCGAGAATGTTCATGCAGCAGAGGTGCGTGAGAAGAACAGGCTGGCATTGGTTATCTAATACGTTTTCTTTGACCAAGGTATTGTAAATATCCTTTATATAATATAACAAGCGTACACAGAATTTTCTTGTTGGGGGGGGGGGGGGAAGGAAATCTTTATAAAATACTCTCCCTGGTTTAAAAGGATGGAATTTCCGCTGTTATGTCAACTACCTACTTTATAAAATTCAATACATGACGAAAATGTGTCGTTTGTTAAGAGTTAGGCCAGGATTTCTGTTCTGCGTATGCGATTATTTATTGGTGGTGGTGGTGTTTTTTCCATGAACTATAACTGAACGGACGAGCGAAAAAAGAAAAAAAAAAGCATCAAGTATCCATTTGACATACTGTAACATTGATTACAAAATAACTTTTATCTCCTGGCCTTTTCTCACACTTCTAAATAGCATTATTTCTATTTATGTTCAGTGTAAGTAACAGTAACATATTTGATTGTTAATAACCGAAAATTTTCAGTTATCAACAGTCGAAGCTCTGTCCGATATCCACGTTTTTTTAAAGAATCGAACACATTTTTGTATTACCTCTGTTTCGTATCATCTGATGGTTGTCTTTGCTGATTTTTGTGTTTCCCCGAACATCCGGGTAGCTTGGGCGAAGCATTCATAAATACTTGCGCTCAAAATACAAGATAATTTTGCTAGATGAAGGTATAACGCAGGTTTGAAGCATCGACATGGTTTTGACAGGAACCAGAGCATATGATATTATTCTCTATAAAGTTGAAGAAATATAATATTAAAAAAAAAAATAAAAAATAATCCCACAACTGAAACGAGTCATATGGTTCCATATTGTGTGGTTTGTTGTTTACTAAGATGTTAAACGTTTCAGAAATTTTTGAATGCTGGTACAAATGGACGTGCAGATTAATGATACATCTGTTATGTTTCCGTTTTTTAAATATATGTTTGTTAAATTCTCACAATCATTGCCGCGGATTTCGATGTCACATAATCGATTCCTTCATCTTTCTAGAGGAGGGAGTGAGCCAAGTAGCCAACGTGGAGGAGTTTCTCCGAAAGTACACAAACTACTTGCAGCAGATCCGACACCCTGCCGCTGTAGCGTTGTTGCCCACCATGGAGAACATGTGTCCTATTTGTCTCAAGACCTATTCTACCAAGCACAGCATGAAGAGACATCTGCTGATGCACAAGCCGTTCCATAGGCGTTTCCAGTGTTCCCTATGTCAGAAACTCTTTAATTGGCCTGGTAATTTAAAGACCCACATGCAGACCGTGCACCGAGAGAAGCCTGCTATTAAGTTAAGGGCCGAAATCCGTACATCGGCCGTGGAAAAACAGTGAAATTTCCGTGACTGGAGTTCCGTTATAGTAACTAATCTGATTCATTTCAGCCATTTCATTAAACCATTTTGTAATTGATTGCCAGTTATTTTATTTATATTATTTATTTATGGTGATGCTGGCATAGTGAGGGTATTATCTTTCGTTAATAATTGCATGTATCATAAATACAAACAGACGTGATATGTGGTACCTGTCATTGAATATTATACACCCATTTATTTGTATATAGTGTCTTCAAAACGGCGACATTGTTAACCTGTTAGGTGTTGTTTTTTGAATAAATACTTTTTGACCAGGTAAGCGTAGAGGCAGTGGCTTCCTTTATGACAACTTCATTTTATGTCCTTCTATTTTTATCAGTACATCAATAGCAAGGCTACTTTCGAAGAAATAAAAGTGACGTGATCTTGTATACAATTTTGTACTTGAATATTCAACCATTTAAGATAATGCCAAGTTTCAACATTGCCCATGCGATTTCATAGATTTCACAAGTAATTCCGTATTATATGCAAGAGTGGAGTGAAGCAGTTTAAAAACAATAAATAATTCGACATTTCTGGAATATTCTTTTTCGGAGAAATCTGTATAATGCAAAAACATAGCATTCATTTCAAGAAATATATTAGAAAAAGAAAAAAAAAAAAAAAGTGGAAACCAGAATGCAGTGTTATTGGCAAGAAATTTAAGATTTTTAAATGATCACAAATTTTTTATTTATTTTTTATTTTGTTATTTTTTTTTCAGTATCGAGTGTATATTTAAATTAAATAACGTGAGGAAAATATATTTCACATCAGTCAATATTTCAGCGAAGTGCAATGTAATAAAGACACTGGAATAATCATTCTTGGCATTTGCATTATAGTGTCATCCTGTGATTTTTCTTGCAGCCATATAGATGTGCATAGATTTCAGTAGATGTAAATATATGAATTTTTTTTTTTTCTGTACAAACTACACAATTTTCTGATAATTTTAAAATATAAATGAAAATTAGAAACAACTAATATTTCAAATTTTCAGATAATTAAATATATGTAAAACTTTTATACAGATCACGTGGAAACATTTTCTAAACTATTCCAATTTCTAAACTAGAGAAATATTTGTTCTCCAGATTGATCGATACAAACAGTAACAAAAGTCACTGATTAGAATGTTAATTAATGAAGTCTAGTTCTGTTTATTTGTGTTTAGAATATAGTAAATATGTCTGGGTGGGAAACATCTCAGTCAAGCCTGACATTTAGAGAACTTGTAGAATTGTGCGCGCCTGGATCTCTCTCTTCCGCCTGATCTTCATGGATGCTTCGCTTGGTCATGGAGTCTAGCGCCTTGCAACAAGTGAATATTATGCGCAGCTTAGATATTTAATAAGCGATTTAAGATCCACAGAAAATGTGCTTAAAAATTGCTTGGATAAAAGCGCAAATTTGTTTGCCTTCTTAATGAGAACCCTGTGTTTAATAAAGCACTATAAAAATTTATAATTGGAAACTAAGCAAAAGGTTTTTAACCCTTGTTTAGTTTCCTTAGAACTAAGCTTTGTACTACAGGTTATAACATTTTTCTCACAAACTCCCAGCCACTTTCTCACATGTAATTTGTTTCTGCGGGGTCTATTCCACAAAACTGAACCAGCAGCTATCATCCCCCATCCCCATTTCGAAACACTAGCCTATAATAATTATGTGCAGCAGCTGCCCAACATCTGTTTACAGTTCTAGTGCTAGTGCACCAAACCGAATTCTTCTTCTCTCCTTTCATCCCATGTTATACCTGGAATAGCCTTACCCATGAAGTGTCCTTTAGAGACTACGTTTTCTTACCCTTCAAACATAAATTTCACTCTATTCTTTCCCTTTTAACTCTTGCCGGCACATTTGCTATAGATTTTGAAACCTTTGTAGGTGTTTTTTGTATTAGTAAAGTAACGATAAATTCTGAAATAGATATGAATCTGCCTTTAACTTTTTTTGTTGGGTAGCATTAATTTTGGTGTGTGGTGGAAATTCCACATTTCGCAGAGTTCAGACTTGCCATTCCAACAGATTTTCTGGTGGTAGATTAAAATAATAATGAGAATAAAATGTTCTTTGTTTGTTACATTTTTAGTTAAATACTTTGCACTAAACGTGGAAATAACTTCAGTAAAAGAGCGCGAGATAATTACATTGGTATTATCAAACGGTGGTTGCCGAGTTGTGAAGAATCATAAAAGCCTTCCTTATGCCGGTAACTGAAGTGATTCTCGTCGTCATATCGTACAGCCGACAAAAACTGATCTTCTGTACTCATTCATTTCCTTTGCACAAAATGCCTTTCTCGGAATATTTTCTGCCCGTATTACTTAATAATACCTTACAGGAAGTAAAACTCTTGTGGCTGAAATGATAAAGACACCAAGAAGTAATATCTGATCTGCATAACTCTTCGAGCCATCTTTAAGTGAAGTCACGTATTAGGATTTCGGAGGTGTATGACGGAGGAAAAATGTATAAGAACAGAATTCCGTCCTGTCACGAAGAAGCAAAAACATTTTCTTTGAAAGTTCTGAATATTTTAGATATTTAGCAAATTATATGAAAATGCTAAACAACATTTAGCGTTTTCATATCGCAAAAAAAAAACATTTGAAAACGGAAGAATATCCAAACAGCCTAGTAAACTAAAACTAAACAAGGGTTAAAAACCTTTTACCTCTTTTACTTAGTTTATCTTAGAATTTCAAAATATAGTAGTGTGATATGAATGTCCTTGTAAATAAATTTAAATTTGGTTTATATAAACTTTGTACAATTCTGTCTGTTGTATTTTTTTTTAATTTCATATCGACGTAGAAAGTTTGTGCGTGCTTTTTTTTTTTTTTTTTTTTTTTTTTTTCCACATTGTATCCAAACACTCCAAAAAAAGGTGACATTATTTGAAATAATGTCACAATGTTTTCAGTTATTGTTTTAAATACATCTGTATTGGGAATGAACATGATGCATATAAATATAATTTTAGCAACTTTCAGTCTAATCAAAAAAAAAAAAAAACTAATAATAAAATACGAAAAAGTTACACAGAATTTTGGCTTTGCGCTTATTGAGATATTATCAGAACTCTTCTGGCGATAACGAGAATGGATAAGAATTCCATATCAACATATACTTTTAAACAATCACTGGCTTCTGCTAACAGAAAGTGTAAGAGACATTAAGCCTAAACCTTCCTATCAGAAAAGTCTTTGTATTATTTAAGAATATTAACAAAGCATTCCTTTGCGACTTAAACACCTAGCTTATCATCGAACACATTCAGTAAAAATTAACCACTAGAAAGTATATGGTTGTCCTTGTACTGTATTTATTTTCTTCAATCAGAATTTCCATTTCTGAATTTCCGAAATTGTTAGAAAGAAATATTCTTTTGGTGATATCTAGCGCGTAAGAAAGCCTCACAATGTATATCAATCGCCAGAAATATTGACAACTGTTGATTATGATTAGAACTAAAGGCTAATGAATACAAACTTGATGTATTTGTCAGAAATATTGGGTGAAATGCTGGAATTTATCCTTGTGATTTTCAAACTGCACTGTCATATTCCGGCTTTTATTTGCTGCTCTCATCAAAAACTCCGTTTGAGAATCTGCAGAACTGCCGCTTTGTTTATTCTGCACAAAATAATGCTGGACCTTTTAAGGAAGTAAAATTATTGGTTTTCGAGTGGTATGATAATAAGTTTAAGGAAATGTGAATGAAGTGTTGTATTTTCAAAAAATCCTGTCTAAAATCACATAATGTATTGGTAGAGCATCTAAATCTTGTGAATTATTTCTCTTTCAATTGAGTAGCTTCATCGCTCAACATATGAAATGTAACCGAATCCTCCTCAGAATAGTTTACTATTTTAAGGTAACATTTGAGAAATGGTAATTATTAATTTCTTTCGATTTGACTGATGTCCAATACTAACTACTGCATTAACATTCTACAGTGTTATCTCCCTGAAGTTAATATGCTGTTGACTTAGCTACTGCGAGAACTTTCTAACCCAAATTCTAATAAGGAGTTACTAGTTTGTTTGTTTTTTTTATCAGCGCACTCGTATTTATTTCCATATTACTTTTATAGCATGTATAGTACAAATATGTGACGTCAGACCTTTCATTAAAAGTTTCCGATAAGTTTGATGGCAACTTCAGAGGCATCGTTGCAGCAATGAAAGGATATAAACTTATATACGTTTGTACAGAGTAAAAGCTTCTTTATTGTCCTTGTCATAGAAAAGGTGGGGGGGGGGGCCTTCAAAAAGAAGCTTCTCATGAAAGGATTGTCCCCTCCCCTAGGTAAGTGGTTTCTCCACTGAGATTCGCCAAATGTTTTAAAGGATTTGCAGAAGTAAATTGTAATGGCAAAAAAAAAAAAAATTTATATAAAAATTCTAAATTTATAGTAAAATAGTCCATTCAGGGCCGCCTCCATAAATTACATGACATGAGTGGTGTGAGAAAGGGAGTGAGCTAGTCGTTTGTTGCACTGTGCTGCGAGTTCGTTATAACACGTATTCCATCTACGTAGTGGGAAGAGAATTTAAAATTCCACATATAATATTACTTAATTTATGGACAAGTCCTAATTGTGTTTTCAACTGTATATACATTTCAAGATACACCTTTAAATTATTAACAAATAATCAAATTATATGAATTGTAGTGTTTGAATATATTAATACAATTTTATAATTTTTGAATATGTTTATGTTGAGAAGCGAGTTAGCCAGATAATATTAAAATCACAGCAGTATGCCAAAAGACGACTTCTACTGTTTTAGTTCATATTAAAGATTTATCTTTAATGCGAACATGATTCCCTCGTCCCTTTAATAGTCCCCCCCCCACCCTCTCTCCCATGTGAAGATATAGTGCTTAGAATGAGGGGTGTCAGTATTGCAAACTGGAAAGATTATTTTGGTGAGAATAGAGGCTCTCCAAGAACTGCTAAATTTGCGTCGTTATAATGGTCATTTCGTCGGTTTATATTAGCCACTACTGCACTGGCACACCATAAAAATTTCTGCTACTAATAATGCAGGTAACAATTAGTAATTTTAACACATAACCTACAGTGTAAATTGGCGAGTTACTTTGACGCTAGTGAACCATGTCATTTGAATGGCCACAATTACATTCATTATCATAACATGGAAGAACTAAATTATTCATGATAATACTAATGTTACAAGATTATTAGTCCTCACGTCTACACTTGTTTTAGCACGCATCGGTTTTTCTGTATGCAGTCGGTGAAGAAACTACAAAATAAAGAATCTGAAGTAAATTTGAATATATTGTAATACATGTCAGTAGTGAGTGCAGTATGATTACCAAGGTTTTTGATCTATTCGAAATATTTTCAGTACATCATGTATTTCATGCATGACACGATTAACCATGGTTTTTCTGGTTGTTATCTTCCATAAGACGAACATTTAGGAAGATGGTAAATGTTTTGTCTTAGCATATACCTGAGTTACGGAGAACTGACTTTCTATATATATATATTATCTTGTTTCTCATTTGGAAAATGAATAAATTAGCTTTGCGTATCTCCTTAAAATTATACATAATTTAATGTAATTATCACATGGACGCATTTTAGTGTCCATGTGATAATTTCTCTTAACTAATATATTTCTTACGTTTCTACAAGCTGTTTGACCTTGTATTTTAAAACAAATTATTAGCATTGCATATTTTCTCATGTAGCCATTATAATGTGAATTACTTTGCAATCTTTAATAAACTATGTGCCGTAATGTCAGCGAAATCATATAACGAACGGGCGCTGTGGTTCTTTCAGGGACCTTCTTCAGTGTTCACGTTGCTATGTTTCGAGAATGCGTAAATCTGATTGAACGTTTTTATCTACACAGGTACGTTTTTCGACGCCTGTTACCCTGCATACACTACGGTGTCTCAGCGGAACCGCAAACCCAAAACATTCCCGTGCGATGTCTGCAAGAAAACGTTTTGTTCTCCGTCTTCTGTTCGTGTCCATCGCTACTTCGAACACAGGTCGCACAAGTCGTTTCGTTGTGACCAGTGCGGTAAGGTGTTCACAAGAAAGCACACACTCGTCAAGCACGCTCATCTGCATAATCACCAGGTGTAAATTAGTGATCGATGGGACAGCTAAATGTAAATAAAAACTAAGCCTTACTGTGAATGCTTTAGAAGAGGGACGTTGGAGTTTAAGCTGGAAGCAATATCCTGTATAAATTTGTGAATTAATTTTTGTGTGTTGAACAATGTAAGCATTTCTGTACATGATACAAATAAAGTAACTATATACTTTTTTTTTCAAATGAATTTCTTAGAGTTCATGTATGAAAGGACATGTTTTCATTGCTGTTTGTGCGCTATGTATGTTATTATATAGTATTAAGAAGTCATACTTGAAAACACAGAGTAGTTGAGCATTGTGAGAAATGGAAATTGTAAAGATGAACAAACAATACCTATAAATTGCTAATTTATGTCTATTGACCAACAACAGTGTTCTTAAATCATAAGTATTGTTTTCATGACTTATAAAAACTATTCACGAATCCAATTCCATGAACTTTGCAGTTTTCTGTTATGCAATTGCGTGAACAAAATTTACAAAACTCAGAAAACATTGCTGACCACAAACAACACAATGGAAAATATCGGACAATCACACAAAGGTGCATTTTATTCCAGTGGAGACTTTTTTTAAGCCTTGTTAAGTGAAAATGAGTTAGCCAGTTACTGGAGAGAAGCAGCATTTCCCAGAATCACCTCCTCTCCGTCTGTTAATCCACTGAAGCGGAATTAGCATGTTTTAAAGACTGCACTTATCATTAAAGGCTAACACTGGATTCGAACTTAATCCCTAAATTTCTTGTGAGACTTCAACACAGCCATATAATTCACTTTGGCAACGTCCTACCATAGCATATGCTATGGTAGACAGGCAAGGAGGCAGTAACGTGTGCTTACGTATTGTTGCGAAATGTACCAAAAATGACGTCATTAAGGTGGGACTATAGTTATGTATTAATACATTGAAATGTTAAGTTATTTTTATATTAGGAATAAAAATTTATATGATGGTAACGGAACAAGTTACTTATTTCAATAGCATACAAATGATATTCTCTCAAAATTATTTCTATAAGATGGTGCACAAAAATGTTTTATATGCTAATTTCAGAAGTTAATGTGAAGTTCAATACTTCATGTACAGTTTTTTCAGCCTATTCGAACTTACCTGTCTAATTTATGATGGTGATTAGATTACGCGCCAGCGACGGTTTCAATGTGAATCGAAAGGTTATCAATGGAACTGACACACATTTTTTCAAGGCAGTACCTTTGTGCCGATTGTTTCAGTCAAATTACGTACATGAAATCTGCTGATACCCATAAAATGGGTTCAGGAAAAAAGAAGAAAAGATGGTGACGCTGATGACAACGTTCGTTGAATCGTAATGCTATTAATTGCATTTAACGGGAAAATGGTAAGTAACACAAAATAGCTAAAAATTAAAATTGTCAAAATAAAGTAGTATGAGTAATGTTGAAATTGTATCATTTTAAGGAGTGTACGCTTTTAAGCTACAATTTCAGAGAGATCTTGATCTCTCTCAAATTGTACCTCTAAAGAATTCGACATCGAATTCTTTAGATTAGGTGGGTGGGTGCATTATCGCATGGGTTGAATATGTAGTAGATGTATTAAATAAATCCGTAAATTTCGGAGAATACATGCTAATTAACTTCGTATAAATTCCCTATGGAAATGATTGTTTATTTATTTTTACTGAGAATACAACTAGTTGATTGCATTGTTACAACTATTCTTTGCATTGATAAAATTTCTTATAAAAGATATCTTGAATATAAATGTTACAGTTTTTCTATATCAGAACAATATATCGTTTTGGTACTGAACTCATAACGGAGGTAAATTGAAGTATACGCATTCAGTAAAAAAAACTTAAAAACAACCGTCTTGGGCTTCGTTTTAGTTTTGAGCACTTCTAAATACATAATTAATAAAATGTGCGTTATATAGTATTTTATTAATTCTCTCCTCTTAAAAGCTCATGATGTGGTAATAATTATATATTTAGAATGCTGTTCATATTTTGAAATTTAATTTATGCTGTTGATAACTGTTAAATGCTTATTGCTACTGGCATGATTGATCGAGTGGATAAAATAAGCATATCCGCCCACCAACCTATAAGTCGTAGATTCCCACTATGAGACTATCATCCTACTTATGAGAAACATGAAGGGGGTTTGAAAGGAGAGCCGTTTTTGCAGCAGGATATCGGATTATTTATTAGGTTTATGTGGGATTTTCACATAAAAATAATTTTCTCTCTCTCTCTCTCAAACACTAAACTGCCTTTGCACTAAATTTTAAAAAATATGTCTTATTTATCCCAGAAATATTATCTTGCACTTTACGTGTGGCAGGACTCTGCAAAATACACATAGTTTTCACTGCTAGTTCAAAACAAATCACGTGATCCCCTTTTGTTAATTAATGTGGCCAAAACGTTGGATCAATCTGCTTTCAAGAGATGCGAAATTAGAAACATTGCTGCAGTTTCTTTATAGTTGGGATTGCAAGGCTAAAAAATTGCTCTACATTACTATCCGAATTCGTTTGATAACTGATATTTTACAAGTTTTCTAAAAGCATTCAAAATATAAGACAGTTGTGCACAGCATGTGCTGAGTTGTTATTCATTACCCAAGTTATTTTTTGAAATTTAGTTTCATGTATCCCACCATGCGCGTGCGTAGTGTGAATTTGGTTCATGTGCGTGTTAGTATTCGCGTTACTATTTGGGAACGAAATGTTTAAAATTAAGCAGAAAAATTACACAGAACACAATACTACATCAACGAATCTGTAACACTAACCAAATAGGCCTATCTTGAAATATTAATTTCACAGCTTTAGTCTCGCATCACAAAATGGTATTTCCTAAAACGTATACTTAGAGGAAATATCTTACATATACTGTTCCCCCCCCCCCCTCTCTTCAGTGTTTTGTTGACGACGCCAATACTCTTATATGTGCATCATATATAATAATTTCAGTTAACTACTTAATGTGTAGCCCTGATTTTTAATGTTGTTTCATTTTATCTTATTTTTGAATTCATTTTAATTCGTCTTCTCTTTCTTCCCTTTCTAGGACTGATTTCACTTCCCCGCCGTCAGTATGTGTCGCTACCTAACTCATTACCCAGTGAACTACCGGGCCAAGTAACCTTTTGCACTTTGTGTAACCGGAACTTCTCAACCAACTGGAGTCTACGCCGTCACTTACTGCTCCACCGTCCTTACCGTCGAAAGTTTCAGTGTCCATCCTGTCCTAAAGCATTTAGTTGGCCTGGCGATCTGAAGTCACATATACGATTAACTCATGGCTACACCCCATGATGGTGAAGAAATATCACTAATGATTGAATTGAACAGGTGGACGGTTTCACGGTGAAGGTTTTCTTCAAGATGGATTTTTGATATTTTTTTAATTAATTCGATGTTTTGGTTCATGTGCGTGTATGTGAAAGAGAGATCGCTTTATTCAATCAGGATTTGTTGTTAGGCGTCTTTAATTTGCAGCTGTTTCAAATAGCTTCATTCCAAAATGTTTCCAGTATCTGCAATATGACATTTTTAGTTCTGCCCTGGCATTTAGATTAAGTTTATTCTTATGAAAATTGGCACATTATAGAACTTGAAGAATATCGGCCTAAATATTATCCAAAACCCATCCACCTACGTAGGATGGAACAGCAATAGTTTCTTTCTGTCAATGCAGGAGAAACTATGATATTCAGAACGATAATAACTTGCGGGAAGAATGTTCAACTGTGATATAATAAAAATATACTATACAAGTGTACACCACCTTAAAAGGCAAATACATTTGTAACAGTAAAAAAATTTAATCTCCGAATAACACAATGTAAATATTATACCCTAGTCATGACGCTGTTTTCAATGCCTGGCAGATATTTTATCTTTAAAATGTTGAATATTATTGAAAGTTAAGTTTTTGGTTTCTTCAGGATTTGTGTGTCGAAATCTACACTGAGCTTATGGAAATTGAACATTTTGCAAGGGAAATACTACTAACAAATACTTTTTTTTTTTTCATATATGTCAAAAAAGATTATGGCATTCTTTCTTTCAGTTCAAAATACTACGAGTCTGTCATATATCATAATTGTGACAGATTCTTCATGACCTTGATAATCAAACACTAATATTTGATATTCTGATTTCATCGGAGAATTAGTTTTATGTGAGACATCCAGTACTTAATGAATATATATAATCGAAAGATGTATTCTGAATTTTTTTTTTTTTTAAGTACCGAAGAAGGTATAAAAATGGTTATAAATTATGTGTATCTTTGAGTTAGATACTTTTATTTTTTGTGTATCGCCGGTTCTCTTCTCTGCAAAATATATTATGTTGTAATCCTGAGCTGTGCAAATAAAGTTGTTAATTTTTGAAAAGGAAGTTAAACGCTTTCCTATTTCTACATAATAAATACGTGCACACAAGTTAGCATTTTGTATCATTTCTAGAGCACAACAAATCCTGTTTTTTCAACGTTTGTTTAAGTGTAGTATATATCCTCTCTTGTGTTGGATCGCCATATTATATATATTTTACAATAAAATATAACTGATGTGCCAATAGAGAATTGTGTCCAGCAGTATCAATAGTGTATTGAACAAATTCATTTTTGAATAACAAACGTTCACGAAATCATAAACCATTTATCAATCTAGCACTTGTTTTGGTTGCATTATATTGTTATTTTATATAATATGTTTGCTCAGTTTGTAAACTGGTTTTGCAGTGTAATAAAATACTTTCTTTTTCCAGAAAATGTGTGTGTTCTGAAAGTACACGTTTATTTTTTAGGTCGTTTTAACATCATAAATAAGCTTTTATTTTAAGTATCTTGAAAATGCAGATTTAGTTTTGGTACATATTAACATCCTGTACAAGATACTTTGTGTAGAAAGTATGTACAAATTGTAAAAAGTAACATTTTTTACATAGTTACTCGAAGTTTTGTTTAGCATTCAGTTCAAAGATTTTAGGTATTTCATTGTTTCTTACACCTATTTCTTTTATTTTTTTTTTCCCCATAGAAGTTCGTTACTTATGTGGAGAATGTGGGAAGTCCTTTTCCAATCCAGGGAACGTAAGTCGACATCGTCGTTATCAGCATGGCCACTTGAAAAGTTTTAAATGTTTTGTGTGTGACAGGGTATGCAAGCGGGCTGACAAACTTCGCGAACACTTAAAGAGAATTCATCACATCATGTGCTGAGATTGTTAATGATCCTTGGTCGCCATATGTGATGTTCAACTACAAGACAAATAACATGTGATCAACGACGTGCGAATTAGTGAGTCTGTGAAAAGCCCTTTGCTACTTAGAGAAGTTTTAAAGATAAAGGAAATAATACTCGTGATATTTTTTTTTCTTTTTTTGTTGAAATGAACGTATCATCTAATGAAATTGATAATAGTGAATAACTTGTTAACCACACAGTGTGAGAGTGTATGTGAGAGAGAGAGAGAGAAAATTTCTTCCATTCTGGTAGAATGTGTTGGTCTATGTGAGACAGGTAGTGACCCTATGATTCTGCACCTACACAAAACGGTTAATAAGTTTACTGATATTATTTGCATTACTGAATTTTGCTGTTATTGTTGCTATCATGATTGGTGTATAAATAAAGTTACTGCACACAACTATGAGAGTTCTTGTAATTTTATTGACATAACAATTATACTGCTTTTGCCACTTACAAGACTGTTTCTTTCTTGATTTCTTAGCGATTTAATAATAGTAGTAATTAGATGTAAACGAGACTGATAATGACAAATCAATTTCATTTTTTAATCATGGGAAAACAAGCATTCAGAATTTTTTTTAAGGGACGGGAAGGTCAAAATACTTTATAGTTGTTATCGGTTCGCATCTTGATCGAGGGTTTTTCAAGAGGTTAGTTAATGGTCTGACGTGCCATCAGATTTATGTGTTATGGGTGAAGAAGAAGAACAAATTTCTCCCTTCTTGTGTAATATCGTAATGTAGTTTATTTTATTTTATTACTATCGTACCTAATTTTATAGCACGTTAGTTAGGGCCGTACTTATGCACAGGAGCACGAGGCTCTAGCTTTGTCCCCCGAAAAATTAGGGTCCATTTAAGGGCCCCAACAAATGAAGGAGAGAGACCTCGGAACACTCTGGTGCCGGGGGTCTCTCCTTCATTCCGGGCTCTGACGTTAGTGGACGAAAACTTAGTTAAAAATTCTTCTCTAAAGGCCAGACATGTTCATTTCAAATCCTCGGTAAGCAGAAAGGTGCCTCTCTGAGCAATGAAAAACAAGGATGACCTGAAAACATTCCAAAATATTCATTGCCACAGTCGGGTTTAAAACCACCGTCCGTGGTTGGAGATCGGATACGCCATCTATTCAACCAACTGTTTTTGTCTCTGACCCACGAAAGGCTGTAAACGTATATTATGTTAGTATTGCAAACGGTCAAGGATTTTTATTTATTTTTTTACATAATCGGGAAGCCCTGCTCTAGAAACCAAACGTGGAACTTCTTCAAGCCTGCAGTAAGCAGGCGGTAGTTTCTCATCAAGAGGAAAATCTTTTACCACCTAAGGCGCAGACATCCTGCCCTCGGCTGGATTTGAGCCTTTAGGATGGAGAGTGGATACATTAACGTATCACAAACATACAAAAAGATACTGAAAAAACTCGGAGAATAAAGCAGGACTAGTCGATACCATCGGGTTTAGACATAACAATGGTTCATAAATTCACCTGGAAAGAACACAACTAAAAAAACTAAGTCTCTATTCACGTGATAACTTCAGTTCAGTTTAGCCCAAGATGCAAGAGTATCTGTGTGTAGGGAATTTAAAATAGGAAGTGATCATTATATAGTGTTAAGTAAGACAAAGAAAAGGGGATATCCTGTTCAAAAGAGAAACGTGTAGTTTGAAAATTAGAACATAAATACCATAAAGTGGCAGAATTGGGTAGCTCAGAAACTGACAGCAATTACGAGGAAAGGAATCTGAGATTACCAAGGTAGTATAAAGACTGTGGATAAAAATATTCTGGATGTTATGAGTAATAACCGTGAAGTATTGTATTATCACTCACACACTAGCCACTGTTGTTAAGACCCTTCGACACTTCTGCGCATGTCAACAGAAGGAGAATCCATTCCGATAATAGGGTAATCAGTCCGTATTGTGGGATGAGTTGTTTATTATTACACGTCGGAAAATTAACTTCTCTTTTATGATCATTGTAGTTAACTATGTTGCTTGTATAACAGTCGGAAAATTTTACCTATAAAGCACGTGATTTCGCGTGTTGGCGACCAATTCGTACTTCATTTCTTTCTCCCCTTCAGCATGAATCGACTATTTTTGGCAAGTTTCCAAGTGGAGATCTCTAAAGCGTGGGCATACTTATACAAGGTTGCATGCTGATGTGGTTGTTGCATTTATAACTAGATGACGGAATTCTCCTGCTTGGTTTATTTTTAAGCACGCAAGTCTGATTTGAATCTTTCTATATTATATTCTTAAATATATATAGTATACATAAATAGTAAAAAAATGTCATTTTTTTTCTTCTTTTTTTTTTTTTCCAGTTAAAGATTTTTTCTTCTCCAAAAATAAGTTGGAG
The DNA here is from genome assembly GCF_054136105.1 of Typopeltis vanoorti. Taxonomy (NCBI): domain Eukaryota; kingdom Metazoa; phylum Arthropoda; class Arachnida; order Uropygi; family Thelyphonidae; genus Typopeltis; species Typopeltis vanoorti. Next base: position 114,412,238 of record NC_143563.1, on the reverse strand, counting down.
GGGAGTAAACCTTATTCATAGGCTACATCTCTTTTTTTTTTTTCCACATTAATATCTCCATATTACAACATGCCATCCTGGCATGTTGTAATATGCCACGTGTGGTATACTTCTACGCGTATGATTTTGATCAAAAGACAGGAAAGTGGACTATCAAAATGCTCTACAGTAAGGTTCAGAAACACGGTGGAAATTTAAATACAGTTGTTTTCCTTAACCAAAAAATAATGTAATAATAGAGGAATATTTTCCATACTGTAACAAAATGGATTGCGGCGAGTAGCATAATTTGTGATTTGCAAGAATAGTATTTCAGTCCAAAATCAAAATATTATACGTGCTGTAAAAGTTGCCGAATGGTCCCCATTTTATATATGGGGATTCCCCCCCCCCCAATGACGAATAAATTTCCACACAATCTGAAAAAAATATGTTAACGACAGTGTAGAATTTTTATAAGATTATTATTTCTATTTATTATTATATTTTTAAAACAATTTGATGAATAATTAGCTCGATATTTATTGCGCTGTTTACTGATAATTAGAATAATTAATTTATGTGATCTTAGACTGAACTGTTTTCTTCACAGATTACATAAAAATGAACCTAAATGAAGTATTTATTATAAAATACGCCGTTAGTAAAATTATCTCACAAGAAAACGTAACTTGTCTTGTATGTAAATTAATGTGAAAGTAATTAATAACGCGACAACCGGTCGCGTTATTAATTTATTTATTTTCACTCTTTCTTACTAGCCCTTTCAGCATTAATAGTTCGTAGTATGCACAGGCTCAGATATTCCTGCCAGTCGAGAAGGTCATTTATTCCATAATTGGAAAGGAAGAGCGGCGGTTGTCTGTATGTGGAATTAGAAGGTTCAAAGTAATGTGCCCGATGACTGTTTTAGATTTTTAATTTATTTTTAGTTAAAAAACAGATTACTAACTCGTCAATAAAAAAAGACAAGATGTAAATCAAATGATTTTCATTTTTTAAACAGTTTTTTAAAAAGTGGAGGCGTGTGTGTATGCGTGTACGCACACAACATACAGGAAACTGTAATTCCATCTTTTCGTTAAATTAACATGGGGTAGTCTTGTACTTCCAAAAAAAGGCAGCGGCGAATAAATCGGCATTTAAGTGTGTACTTAAGCGAGAAGACGAGAACACATTCTACCCCCTGCGTACTTATAGCGCTGATCTGTGACCAGTCTGCCATGTGATGTGCCGCCAATCAAATTCAATACTGTCTGTTGCTGTTCACTTTCTCTGATTTCCTTTACATACATATTTTTATTGCAGATGAACATGGGCATCCCTCCTTCTTTATCCCGATCTGCATATTTATATCAGTGTATAATTAATTATGAAATCTGGATGTTTACTCATTAAGAAAGCATAAAAATTGCAAAGCTCAAATACTCATTTTTATTGCAGAGGACATTAGTTTTGCATAACAAGTAATTTTCATTATTTATTTATATATTTATTATAATTAATACGAATTTACTTATTACTGTATATAAAGCAAAAGCCAGTTAAGTAGTTTTACAGGAAATGTTTTTTATTGTAATTTTGGAAAAGAATGCCGAACACAAATTTGCATCATAGATGAGCTAAAAGAATGAACAAACTTGTTTTACTGCTACTATGCCAGAATAACTATATGTATGTATGATGTCGACCCAGTTAAATCTCATCCTAAGTTTCCTTAAAGTAATGGGTCTAGTGATCTATTATGGTATATATATATATATATATATATACTCCGTGGATGAAACCCTCCACCTCCGTATGCGCCTTCGCTACTTCCCTCCACTTTCACTTCCAAAGCCCTATATTCCTCACGTACTAATAGCTTCCGTTAACTTCATCGAGAAGCACTCCCTTTGGAAAGGCTTGGATTCCATCACCTTTTTAGATAACACAATTAACAGACGCAGCACACTGTCCCATAGTGATTGAAACCAATCAACCAACTTTCAGTTCTAGATGGGATTCTAAGTTTTCTTTCAAAGGAAAGGCGGCAGCGGATTCACGGCTACATAAGCGCGGACAATAAATTGGAAGTGTAAGAAAATAAAATCGCTCAGTTCAAAACTAGATTTCGAACAGTGTTAATCCATCGGAAAATGATGGAATTCTACCGACTGATTCACATTCAGTTGAACAGCCCATGTGAAAGGAGGAGCTTATGGTATCGAGTGCATGCATTGCTCTATCAGAAATCATGCTTTTCGTTTCATTTCTTTTTTTTTTTTTTTTTGTTTAAATAAATAATTATCAGACCTTAGTTTTATAAATATATGTTACCAACTAAGCTTAGTTAATCTTGCTTTAGAATTCACTATGAAATTAGTCACTCAGAACTACCTTTTTCCCCTACCCCCCTCTTCTTAATCTTGACCCTACTAGATGCCAAATGTTTTTGTTCACAGACTTATTTCCTCCTAATAGAAATTGATTTTCTTCTTCTCATCAATCATTAAGCACTTGCTTGTTTCGGATTCACAGGTCTTGCCATTTTGCATATGGTCTATATTTATGGACTTAAATTGGTAGTCAGTTATTTCCCTCCATTAAAAATGCTCTTTCCTTTTCTCTCTATTCATTGATCTTTTCATTTAAACTGTAAGGCAAAATCCAGTTCTTCACAAATGTATATATTGTTACTTCAGGCTTCCATTATGTAAGATGATGGTGTGGTGATAACTTAAAATTGTACCTTCCGCTTCTCCCCCCCCCCCCGATGCTATTAATCTTCACAGTAGTCATCACCGCTTCACAGAATGTCACTTCCATTCACAAGGAACTCTTGCACTTATACGTCGACCAGAACTGAAAATTTTTTTGCCATCTTGGGTGGCGTTTGTACTCTCTAACTAGAAGGCTGCCACTTCATGTTCTGCCATGGCATGAATTTTTTGTGAATGTCTTTGGTGAGATCACCACCCTTCTTATTGAAGGTTTGTTCGAAAAGTTCATTTGTGGTCTATAGATTAGAGCTTCTGGATTATTTAACCGTTATCCCTCCCACAGCACTAATACGAGTGTTTCACAAGCGAACAGCCGGTATGCAAAAACAGCCAGATATACGAAAACATCGTCCCTGGTTTCTTATCCTCGAAGAGTACACTTCGAGATAAGAAGAAGAAGAAATTCCGATTATCTAATTTCGTAAATTAGCTCCATTCCAGTTGCTAACTTAAGAGAATCGTCAAAATAAGGAGGTTGTTCTCGTGTTTTCTAAGATGATCTGCAGCAAGGTGACTTAACTTTAATACATGAGGTAGTTTGATTAAATGTGAGTGCAAATTTTGTATATTGGAAATGTAGATTCAGTTATGGTTTTAATTACATAATAAAAAATTGCAAACTTCATACTTTCATGAAATCAAAATAATTTTGTCACTTTGAACATATAAACAGATTTCATGAAAATTTGTTTTAAAATGATTAATTAATTAAAAAGTTGAGCACGTAATTTTTTTGCTGCAATAAAATCGGTGCACGGTGGCGTGCTGAATATCAATTTAATGTCATACATTGTCGCATTGAAGAGGGAAATCAACCACTCAGAAATCTGGAATGCCTTTAGACTATTTTATTTCTAAAACAACGTAGCTTTGAAAATATTAAAAAAAAAACATGACAACCCAACTCCAAGAAGAAGTTATTGAATTTTATGTTTATTTTCGGAACGATTTGTTAAAAATCAATCTTGGATGTGCTGCTTTAATAGAACTTAAATTGTCTTATGCTCTCCCAAAAAAGTGCTTGCTTTTTGTTTAAATTTTAACAAGGCAGTCTGTGCATTAAACTTAGTAAATCGTATTGGTCTGAAATTAAATTCAATGTTCCAAAGTTCGGGATGAACTTACACTATGAAATATGTGTTCTACTTGGATCTGGGGAGGTTGGAACGAAGGCATCGAGTTCGGTACAGTTCGAATTAAAAATTTCGTACTGCGCAAGTCCAGTTCATATCCTCGACCTACCGGTGAAATGGAAAGATTATACTTAGTTATCCACCAGTGTCGACGATGTTGATTTCAGTTTCCATGAGTAGCTTTGACCGATCTTTAGACGAAAAGAATGATTGAACTGGCATCATCGTTGGAATTGCATGGACGGTTGGTTAACTACGATTTTTTTTCCCTTTTTCCCTAGCGAGCTTTCGGTGAGTCCTGAATTCCTTGACTATAGGTAGGTAGGTTCCATTACAGATTTTGCATGCTCCTCCTCCTGGAGGTTTTCATTGTACTCGGCAGGCGTTCAGCTTCTCTATAATGCCCGGCTTTGCTTCATTGTAGTTGGGCAATTCTCGTGAAAAAAAATGAAAGCGAAATACCCGAAATTTATTCACAAATGTTTCGTGCAACCATCGAAACATTTCGTGAAATGTGCACTCAGGGAAAGGGGGAGGTAGAAAATACTATATCAACCCCCATAATCTTACTGGCACTCACTGTTCTGTCTTTCAAGGAAGTCTTGATTGCATTCAGTTAATCAGCATCGTAGTCTGCCCGAGTTTTCCATATCCTTCCCCCCCCCCAAATCTTGATTATCTCTCATTCTGTTTGTAACCATTCTTTTATGCATTCTCGAACTCAGAGTGCGTGATTTCTTTAGAATACTCAACTTCCCTTCGACTTCTCTGTTAGGATTCATTTGAACATCTTATGTGCTTCGTGTGACGCTCAGATTTTACTTCATTTTCAAAATGTGACTTCCACCAAAAATAAGTTTTCGTACTAACCTGAAAGTGAATAATTCAGCGAACTGATGCACTTATTTCCAGGAGAACGTTTTAAGTTCTGCCTTTATAATAAATAGTGTCTCATTTTTCTAAATATATATATGTGTGTATACACAATACAGATGGGATGTTCATGGCTTCAATTACCTCTCATCGCTGACCAGTTAACCTCCAAACCATCAACAGGACAAATAAACTTCACATGTCACGATCAACAGGAGGTTATTTGGAAAACATTTAGTCTTTTCAAGAAAAGGAAACACTTCTTATTTATTCTCGCCAACCCGTCCTCCCCCCCAAACTTGCATATATTTCGCTTACGCTATAAATTATACTGAATACTTTTTACTAGATCGAGTAACATAATGATGACATTCCATATAGAAAGAAAATCCTTTTGAAATTGGGTAATCTCTCCCAAGTATGTTGGCTTACAGTCGCCATATTCCCCCCCCCCACACACACACACACTTGGTTTCTGAAATTATGTTACACGACAGTTTGAGACAAAGTTAATTAGATAAGAAATTCATATTTCGAAATAGAATAATTACAGATTTACCCACCTGTGATATTTTCATACACGGTACTTTTCTTATGGCTTAAAAAAAAAATTCAATGTGGTGATTTGAACTTAAATATAACGTCTGTTGATTTCTTCTCCCCATTGATAAGGCTCTGCAGTCAACCTTTGTTATCAGTGAGCGCAGAATGCAGATAAGTCTGCGCTCGTTGACAAGGAAGTAAATTTATTGTTAGGGATTCTATCTCTGTGATGTATTACCGGAGAATAGATAAATCGAACAAGTTATTTCTTTACGTGACACTTAATATGGCTTATGATTTGTGTTTTTCATTGAGCTGTGCTTGGTTAATAAATGTCCAGAATGTCGACATAAACAAAAATACAAGTGATGTATCAGTGTTTCCTGAGCATTCAAATAAATAAATACAATAATATAGTGATTGAATGAGCGGTTGATGATTATAAATATGGATATTCCTAGAAATATCGAAGTGTACATCTGCATTGGGACTTGAAACTAAGCACGGATTTGTTGGCGTGCAATCAACAGGAACAATACGAAACAATATCTTTGAGTTATATCAGATCCTCTCGTTTGGATTTCGTTTTATCTAGAAAATATAATATATATATATATTTGAACGTTGAAATTTCTCACAGCAGTTTGTGCAATGTTGAAACCGACATTCAGATCTCTTTGGAAATGTTTTCAAGAATTTTTGACAGATTGGATTATAAACGATAAAAATCTTGAAATTGATGGCCGATCATTCATTCAAAATGTGAAAAAAAAAAAAAGAGGATAATGGCAGTGTGACGCGTTATGAATATCCTCATTGTCCTCAGCTGCACTGAAATAAATGGCTTTGGTGATCCAAATTTATGAGATTTTGTGTTATCTCCCCCTTAATTATTTGAAAGGGGAGAAAAATAAAAACCACATTTCTTTCTTGTACAGAATTCTGAAAATATTTCCACATTGCACAATATCGATATTGTCGTTTAATATATTTAACAAAATAATTATGCAATTATTATTTTATATGCACACTGATACCGATCTTTCGACTGTAATGTCTCCTGAACAATAAATACGTTTCTTGGCCTTTAATTATAAACTAATTTTTTTCCACATCCAAATAGGCAGACAGTCTCGGTGTCCAGGTTGAGTAATCCCCATACAATTAATCGAACGGTAAACTCGTTAACATTAACCTTCAGCTACACTTCCAACTGAAAATAAATAAATTGCATTCCCCCCCCCTTATATTTTTGTACTTAAATTTTGGATGAAAATGAATAATGGGGAATGGTTAAACAAAGAATTTGTTTTTAAGGTTCGAATAAAATAATCGCAAACATTTATTTAAAAAGAAGATAGAAAACTTAATTTAATCTGAAGAAATCGCTTGAAAGAATTAAAAGATAAGGGAAGATGAAGGATGCAATGCTTACATTAACACCTTCGAGTCAAAATTTGTGATCGAAATTACCTACAGAAGCCTCCAAATGCACTTCTCGATATGCATCTCCTATTAACGAAATATTTTCTGATTCGCAAATTGATAAACTTGACTTGAGTTGAGGAGGACGCCTTGGCGGTGATCATAAGCTAGAATCTATAATGGATTATAAGTTCCATATAATTAATGGACAGATATTATTTGGGAATAAAGAGTGCTTCTCTACTGAAATTAAGTGCTATAATTTACTCAATGTATAGCTGTTTCAATAGTGGAAAATATCCATTATTGAAACAGCTCACGTGTCGATAATTTAATGTGTTGTCAATACGTATATCAGTGTAGATTTATAGAACTCCAGATAATCCAGAAACCCTGCTTGAGAGACGAAAATTTAAAAGCCACTCATGTCTCCAGTAAGCGGGGTAGTGGTAAGTAAATAAAGGATTGAAATAAAACATAGGTTGAAATTAATGTCTTGGAAGTATTCATAAAATACCTATTGGACATATTTTAAATTCTGTAATAAAATTAATATTTACATAATAATCTGATATATAAATACATGCAATTTCTACCAAAGCTGTGCATTATTTTTTGTCATCATGAATTAATTTCTAATAATTCCGAAAAAATATTTTCGACAGAAGAGACAAACTGATGCACTGGATTCGAAATAAGTGTGCTGCATATGTTTTGGATTGAACTTTTCAGAATCAGTTGACATTCTCTGAGATGAGGGTTTAGGGATCCAATTATTGACTGACAACAAAAAATAATCCACTAGTATTTTGGGGGGTAAGAACACTGTTTGCATCCCATTCCAATTGATATCATTAACCAAAGCGGAACAGTTAAAACTTGGTCAGAGGTTTATTTTCAAAGGGCGCAATTCATTCTTCTTGAAAAATTCACAGACAAGTTCTATAGTTACCATTTTATAATAATAGTGGCTTAATACTTCTTACGTTTCATAAGCGAAAAACCAGTTTTATTTTATGTCAGAGATTAAAAAAAAAAAAAAAAAAAACCTTCTTTCCGAAATAACGCTCTTATGGAAAGCGTTACTCATTATTCTCATTTGTTTCTTGACACTCAATGGAGGTATGTATGTGATCCCCCCCCCCCCCTTGTGGTATCTAAAAATGTTATTTCGTAAGAATAAAGCATTCTTTAACCGTCAATAAATCGGATAGCATTGTAATAACATTGTAAATTCGCAGTTGAATAACAAAATAGTAAACTTATGGATAGTTATTTTATTTAATAAAATTTTTTTTTTTCACTCATTTTTCCCTGCTCCCCTGAAGCAAATTACCTTCCATCGAAATTAAACTCTGAGTCTACTGGTGACGCATCACCTGTGGTTGGAAGACCTGCAATTTGAGACGCGTTCTCTTCTAGCCAGTTTCATGCAGAAGTGACAGTTTTTCTCTGCAAAATACGACAAATCAATTGGGAAACATCCACTTGATAAGCATAATACCATTTCTTCGTATATATACCTCGTGTTGATGTTAGCACAGACATTCCAGTGACATTCTTGACAGGCGCTTTTGCAAGTCAAAGCAACTGCTCTTCCTTAAAATGTTTTGAAACCGAATATTCAATAAGACAGCGTATTATTTATTGCATGTTCTGCAATTGACGACTCCTGAATTTTTCTAATTTGCTTTTTTTTTCTTTTATTTTCATTCTAGTGCTGTGGAAATTGGCTTTTCACAGCAGTTTCATAGCCAGTGTTAGACCATAATTCTTATTAAAAGTCTTGAGTAGCTTGGAGAAGGAGTTTTTACTTGAAAATTGCCTGCCCTCTACACTTAGCTGTATAACTCTTTGCCCATCCACTACACTCAAACACGAAAAATTCCTAACCTTTCATGTTTTGATTTGCAAAAATTAGGCGGTTTCGTGTAAAGTTAGGAACCTTTCGTGTTTGAGATATTGACCTAAAATCGTCTATTTTGAAGATCATTTGTAATAAAGACCCGTGAAGACTTTTTAGACTCCAGATATCTCCACTAACTTTTGTTGTAGAATCTTTGTTCATCAGGATAGATCTATTAGCAGTCCGAACTTTCAATGTGATATATACTTATTTGAAAATTGCAGTTTTTCATTCCTAATGTAATCAAAGAAGACTTGTTGGTAACCAGCAAAGTATAGTTATTTCTGCAGTTCAATGGCCCTTTTCTGGTAAGATTTTAAGTCGGAATAGTCTCTCATTATAACACCTAGTAGTTCATTAAGATTATATATATATATTATATTTTTCTTAAATGACATAGAGAAAAACATTTAGAACATATATTTTTTTTTTACATAAATTCGTCTTAAGAGAAGTAATATTCCAAGAAAGTTCATTAAAGGTGGAATCTCTTCTTGTACACATGTTATTTTACAGATTTGAGAATTCTATGCGGTGGAGGGAGGGAGGGAGAGGAAATTAATACTCACTCGAACCTCCCCTCCCTTCACTCTATATTACATATGGATAATTGTTTTTGAAATTAATTACCTGGTATAAGTTAAGTATGGCTATATAGAGCAATGCATTTCGAAATCTGCGTTGTTGTAAGTAGCACTTATGAGCAGGGGAAAAAAAAAATCACATTAAACCCAGCGGTAAAATAATTGCCGCTTTGGTTGATCCTTAGACGATGTTACTAAGAAAGTAAATTCCATTGATCACAATCACAACTTCAATTTTTGGTTATCTACCGTCTTGTTATTTAGTGCCCTTAACGTTTCAACGATGTGCCATTTTTAATGTGACCTTTTTTAACTGAAAAGATTTTCCAAAAAATTCGTATGATAGGTTATTGCAACTTGCCAATTTAAAAAAAAAAAAAAAATATATATATATATATATATATATGTATATATGTATACACACACACACTGAAATGTGTGCGAATAGTTGGTTAAATCATGAGTGTTCAAACCTCCAGCAATGTGTCTTCATTTGCACAGCGTTCAATTGCCCATGCTAGCTGGCAGTAAATTAATATTGTTGAACCTTAGTGTCGTTGTGTGCAACTGATTGACAACAGGTGTCGATTGATAATACTAGAAGAAACTTAGACAATAAAATAGCAACTGTTTGCTGTATTTCATATTATCATTTTCATTCGTATTGTATTACTAATGAACTTGAATATAAGGAAAAATCAAGAATGGTTTGTAACTGAAATACTAAGAAAAAAAGGATATTGTCAAAGGTATTATTTGAGTTTCGTTATATGATAATGTGATGTAACATTGGTCGAATAACAAATTAACATATTTATCATAACAAAATAATAACATTAACGGTTAGTTAAAATGCCGTTATAAAAAAATGTCATTGTGTAAAAGGCTGTATAAATGCCACTGTAGTCTCAAGTAAGTAGTTTGCTCTGTTCACGTGATAATTCGCCAACTTTGTTTCTGTATTTCAAGGATGTGGTTAACCTATTTTTTGTTCCGGTAAGTTGCTTTCGTTTGTCAGTCGTTGTGATAGTACGGATCATTGTTAAGTGTCACTTTAGGTTTTTTTCACGTGATCTTTAACGTGAATAAGTGTAAATGTCTGGTTTCAAATAGCTGTTTTAATTTCCAATAGAATCGCGCGCACACAAAATGCACTTGTGTGATTCACTTATTTTAACCATCTTTCCATGAGAATACGTTACCGCAGCCTTTTATGATTCGCTGTCATGAAAATATGTTTTGTTGACCATTGCCAGAATTCGAACAAGGGTAATTAATTCAAATAGCAAGTGTACGCGTCTGCCTTATCGTTGAACAAATGTGTAGCCTTGCTTACTAGCTCTGTAATTTCCATCTTAAAGTAAATATGCGAGTTTTCGCTTCTCAAAACTGAAATTTTTTTAACGTAGCCATTAATTAATCTTCTTGACATGACCTGCTTTACTTTCCTCTTTCTCCCACAGGAATCCGCTACAATTGTCCAGTTTGCCACCGGCTGTTTACAACGAACTCTAACATGAGGCGGCATATCCGAGACCAACACAGCCAAATTTCGGCATTTCTTTGTCACGTCTGTCATAAGGCATGGCGGAGGTCGGACAAGTTAAAAAACCATTTAAAAATTGCCCACAACATTCTGTAATAATTTCAGAGATGTTTGTTTTATTGTTATAAATAAATGATTAAATAAAATGACTGAATATTTTTTATTCATAAATATTTTTTCTAATTGATTTTCAGTATGCACGATCATATCCTTGTCATTCACTGGAGTAGGAAAAACTTCGTTCTTCAAATATTTTCCCGAAGACTTCGCTTCTAATAAGCGGATATGAAACTGTTGCTGCACCCTCTCAAAAATCATAACACACCAACTCCAGTTAATAATAATGAAGTCTTTTATTATAAACTTACACAGAGGATCTGACTTGGAGCTCATAAACGTGAAGTTGCTTTTCTAATGGAATCCACTTGACAGATTCTGAAATGAAACGAGGTAGTGCCATTCTTTTGAGTGCATTTCGCGTTACGAAGGGGCTCACTCAGGTGAAAAATTACATTGAAATAATGTTCTTTATTTTATCTCTTCCATCTGTCCTTCATGGATAAACTTCTTACTGATGAATGGTCATGACGATATTGAATGAAAATAGTGGCGCACCCAGAGTGGGAGGGAACAGGGAACCCTAAGCCCCCAAAGAAAAAGGGGGAGAAAAAAAAACACTAGAAAAATTTCCAAAATCTTTTCCTAATTGAAATTCATTTTTTCATTTATGTTGTATCGTGTCTTCTATTTCTACGCTACTTCTGAATTAGCGATCATTGCAGATGCTCCGTCATAGGTCGTGTGCGATGCGTAGCGTGTATTCGCAAATCGTCTACTCAACTCGGGCCTCCACCAAGATTAAATCCTGAGTGCTCGACTGAATAAGACCATCGGAAAAGATGTTTTCCGATGTTGTAATAAATTGTAGAAATAAGCAAAATTGAAATTTCTCTAAACCTCGTCGTTTTATCAATTGCATGTTGTACTCCTTTCTACTGCGAGAAACGATGTCTGTTTTTAATATTCAGTTGGACTTTCTTATTATAATATTGTCTTCCTTTCATGTGTGAGATTGCAATTAAGTTGTGTTTATGGTAATTAGTAATACGCAAGTATTTGTCATAATTCTTTATTACATTTAGGTATATAAAGCCATTAGATCAATTGTGCAGCTTAAATGAGACCCAGTGATTCTTTTTAATAAGGCCAACAGCAGCCATAAACAACGCAGTTTCTATGCACTCACGGAGGACAGAAACCTGCTTAATGAATGCAGCTAACTTTTCACTATTAGGATGCACGCAGTTCTTGTGCTTCTAGGAGAAAGAATGTGAATTCTGTGCTGCTGTTAGAATCTAAAGCTCTTATGCTCGAACACCATCCAGATCTTAAACAATACCCAATGCTATTAAATTATTAGCGATGGAAATATCCGATAATTCGTCAGTCACACTCACATCCTTTTCGATATTTGCTAAGGTATATTTATTGCGATTGCAGTTAACATAAATCTGAATCTTTTACGTTAACTAATTACATTTGTAGCGCAGTTAATTAGCTTATTACACGTTAATAATTGTTTGCGTTCGTTTATGTATTTTTGAATAAGAACTTCATCTCTAAGCACTGATAATAAAGCACATCGTTGAATGAGCACAGTTGAAAAATATCAAGAGCAACTTACAATAGAAGTCTGGTTGAATTATAAAATATCTTTGAAATACTTTTCACATGTATTGGAACTCAAGGTCTAAGAGACTGTATAGTTGCTCTCATTGTTTCCTTTCACTTATCATATACGGCTGAGTCCAAAATATTCTGCAACAAGTTCACCTCGCCATATCGGTTATTAACCGTTTCCGCTTCAGAAAAAATAGTTTTAACATAAATAAAAAAATAAAACAATATTGTTTGAGTAAAATATGGTTGCCATAATCAATACTTTAAAACATTCCTTTATTTTTTTTTTTACTTGAGGGGAAAGGAAAGTGTCGTGATCTTTAAATAAAATAAGTAAACCAGTTTGTCGCCATTTCTCTTTATTTCAGAACATTGTTTGGCAATATTTTTTTGCGCATCGTCGGCCATCTTAGTTAGATTGAGGTAGGTAAAACTTTATATTTTATTAGTCTATTAATTTATTCGTTATGACTTATGGCATGCGACAAATACTGTTCTTATTTATTTTCTTTTAAATCCTGGTGAATATCTTTTGAGTATGCATCATCAGTATATTGCAGATAAATGCAGATGTGTATCTGCATCCCTAACAAGTCCGTATTATATTTCAGGTACCAACGAGAACGCTGCATTCCTTGACCTTCCTAGCCTCTGTTCCTCCGAGCCATACTGCGCGGAATCGCTCTGTTGCTCCATCTGTCAAAAGCAGTTCTTTACCAAGCAGATGCTTCAGAACCACGTCGTGGGTCATTCTCATTTGCCCGAAGAAATGCCTTCAACAGGACAAGTTCGAAAACCACGCAAGCGATGTAAAGTTTGCTATAAAAGAGGACAGAGAAAGGACACGCGATTTTATTGCGCAAAATGCGTCACTAAGCCAGCGCTTTGTTTAATGCCGTGTTTCAATATCTACCACGAAACACTCATCGAATAGAGCAATGCATGGAATACGTTAAAGTCACATGACACGTTGTTTATCGGCAAGACTGCATCATGTGCAATTCGAAGAGTTTTTGTGTACATATGAGACATTGCAACAAAATATAAAACTCTGATTTATGCTCGCAATAGCTTTCCACGTTTACAAAAAAAACTTCCTTCACCGATTTTGTAACCTACAGTTAATGGAATCTGATCTCATTAATCATTTTTACGTCATATTTCAGATTTTTTCCCTCCCTATTTATTTCTTACTAACAGCGCACTTTTTCAAAATACTAATCTAAAAGTTATTCCTTAAATATCCAGGATCGGTAATACCAAATTGTATAGTGACAAACTTGCTGAAGATTCTTGCGTCATCTTTGCTTTGGAGATGTGTTGCTGAAAGTAAGTTATGCAAAGTTGTTTTCTTATTCACGTGAAGTATGTGGTTTTGCCTGGTGTTATTTTCGCTTCGTTGATCCAAACTTATTGAATGGAATCATATCTTTTGTGTTTCGAAATATAATTTGTTATTCTCCTCAGCTTTTTTTTTATTTCTTTTAACAATCACATCAACGAAAAGTTGTAAACCTTTAGCATAGTATTACCATAGATAATCTGTAGGACAAATAACCCAAGAGCCCATCTCTCGGGACAAATTCTGGTATTTTTGAAGCCACTTTAGGTTCTAGTAAGCTGGATGATAACCTCCCGCACCGGACAGCGAAAACGCTATCACATTTATTTGCTAGGTTTGTTTTCCGATCTTGGTCTGAATAAAAAGTGTATAACAATATCATTACTTCCTGTCTGCTGAATTTTATTAGTTGTGTTAACAATATGATTTAATCGAGATATTTATGTTTTGCGCAATACTCTGTACCTTATTTATTTCGATCCCAGGAGTGGATGCTGTCATTTAAAAGACACCATAGCTGTCTGATGTGCAGAGTATAAGGAAATGTACGCCTCCTGTTGTTTTTTTTTCGTGGAATGAAAAGAGAAAAATTAACAGAAATATAGCAATTTAAAATACCCCCCTTCCTCCCAATTGAGGACCCGTCGCTGTGGTACTGAATGTTTTCTAGTTCTTCACTGTTTGCATTTTATGGCATCGAACTGGCTTCTAATTCAATCGATCTTAACGTATGCTGTTTTTAATATTTCAATCTACGAACACTGCATTCTGTAGCACAATCAGAAGTATGGCACGCCCAAAAACGCTAATTTCCAATCCCATCAACAACACAAAATATTTAAAAGGTTTTTCATCGGAACTTGAAGTATTTGGTTTCATACGTAAGTCCACTCTCCCCCTCACGGAAACGTGAATATCTCATCCGCACAAATCGACCCGATAGCAGGTGCAAGTGACAGGAATGATACGCCCGGCTTGTAATACGAGTCGCGTTGGAGTAACTGTAAGAACAGACCAACCGTTGGCCTCTCCCCCACCCCGTACGCTTCCTCCTGTGGAGTGCAGTAATGATGTATGCCCTTCTGAAGCACTTGTTGTGCTTAATAACAATTCTCTCCATGCATCTACCTGAATTCATTTCAAAGAACGCGGTATTCTGAGACGGGTTAGTAAAAGCCTGTTAATTCGAAGTTACTTCATTTGAACAACAAATTGTACCCCATGGGTTCAAGAAATGTCTGTTTGATATCTTAACCGTTTTGTTCAAGTGGAAGAGTTTGGTAAAAGAAATGCAGTAGTGGACTTTCTCGAAAAACAAGTCATACAGAATGCCTCTCGATGTCATCGTCTCCGACAAAAGTAAATAAATGATTCACTCAGAACCATAAATGCGCAAGTAAGGGGTAGCAATCAAACTCTTAAAATGTTAACAGTCCGCGTGTCTTTCGAGATCACACGTGCGTGACTCGTTACTCAGAAAAATGTAAGAAAAGACCGGATATTATATCAGTATAATAAATGCAGTGGCCAAGTGGTATTTGAACGGGGTACACAACTGGGTGACGGTCAACTGAGCGATGGGCAAATGGGCGACGGAATAAAAGATCAAATATGCAATTCTGTTCTGTTGATCTATTACGAGGTAAATTTAAATAATTTTTTTTTTTTTTTTTGAGAAATGAGTTAAAAGAACGGTATAAACATAAAATTTGAAAAATCTCACTTATAATTAAGTTTATTTTTATTGTGTAGAATTACGAATTGTATAGAAGTTATGTTGAATTTCCCATAAAAAAAATGAGTCAGTTATTATATATTTTCGTTTTTATCATATATCAAAATTTGTAGGATCGTTTAAGAGATGGTTAAAAAGAGTGGTCCGAAAATGATTTAAAAATGAAAAGGTATAATTGCATAGTATTAAAATAAAGAAAAAATATAGTTTTGCTTTAATTCATTTATTAATATTTTGTAATTAACAAACATTTGCAAATGTTACATATATACATATATTCAATATAAAACAAAAGTATATGAAATTCAAAACTTTTTTTAATTGATTAATTCATATAATTATATGCAATATTACGTAAATATTCTATTATATTTTCCGAATCGTAATTAATAACTTTTTTCAAAAGTCTTTGGTCAGCTTCATCGTCACGTCTCCGTTTGTGCTCATGTTGAAACCTGCTACTGCTCTTTCATAATCAACATCATATGTTTTTTGGATTTTTTGTAGTCCATTTATAAAAATCCATAAATTTGGATGACTTGCACTTCTGCCAAAGCTCAATTGGAGTTTTCGATGAAAGGCTTCCTCAAAATTATTTGTCCTATCGCTTCCATTTATTGTTCTTTGGTACACAGAGCAAACGTGTGAGGGCAAAATCGGTGGAGTCCTGGTTCTATTATTCCTTAGACGACCTATGTAGGTGTTGGTAAACCATTCTAAAATTGGTTCAAATTCATTGGATAAATGATTCTCGAGTTCAAAATAGCGTAAATAATATCTTGTTCTGAAACGAAAGCAAGCGAAGTGATCATTTTTGAATTTAAAGCGAATTGCGCATCAGAATTATATCTGGTTAAAAGACTGCATGAAGCTAAAAGCTTACGAAGATTTTGTACGAGATGAAAAAAAGCAACCATTTATGTTAGCTTGTGGAAATACTATACGTAACGCTCGATGAATGGCAATTTCAAAATCAACATATTTTCGGGATCTAGTAATGGCCACATTTCATGTATCATAGAAAATAATTTTGTGTAAGTTTCAAGAGTCTTATTAGGTAATAAACAATATAAAAGGGAAAACAGGACCTCCATCCTTTCTAGCCAAAATAACAAAAATTTGAGCAAAAAGAGGGGGAGAAAGTAAAAATGTACCATCCATAAATAATTCATTCATGCTTTGGCTCCACACTGCATGGCTTTCACGACCAAAAATTAATATTCTCATGGGGTAGACCTGTTCTGATCCAGAATCAGCCAATACAAATCGTTCAAATTGTGATGGAATAAGTATTCTTCAGGAATAATTATTCTTTCCCTAAAATCAGGATTAATTGGGACTTCTTTGAATATTTCTGCACAGACCGCTATGATTTGGAAGCATTCCTTCTACTGCAGAAGAAAGATTTTGTAGAACTTGAGTTCTGATTTGTGATGGGTTGCTCATTGTCGTATCCGCTAATTTTTTGGCTGTTGTACTAACTTCTTGCGTTATTACTCTGGCCGCATTTTCAGAACTGCTACATGTGTGTTCCTGTTTTTCAGAAATTAATGATCCATCACTGACACTTGTCCAGATTCGACCTTTGCATCCTTTGTTTTTATTTTCACATAATCAAAATTGAATTGAACCTTTCTTATCAATCTTGTCTTTAACATAAAGATACCCATTCCAATCATATTTTTCCTTGTCTCTTTGACTTAATATTCTTGAATTATCCATTTCTGAAGAATAGAAACAAGAAATATAAAATTTAAAAAAAAAGTTTTCACTATTGATATAATTAAGGATTTTTTCAGTACTATTTGAAAATCTTCGGAACTTCTTCTGCATGAAACTCTTTGATCTCGAGTTTCGTATTTCGGCTGTATAAAATAATGAGGGATTTTTTGTCCCCTTAACTTAATTTCCGTTGCCGAAAACAATTGCCTCTTGGCTTTTTTTTTTATTGTAGTAATAATATATATATATAGGTACACCTTGATGGCAATTCGTATAGTAAGTTATGTAAGTTCGATTCACTTAATAAAGGTTGAAACCGGTCTGGGTAGTGATCTTCCTCACAATGAAAAACAGTAATACATTCGGCTCTATAAAATAATGAGGGATTTTTTTGCCCCCTTAACTTAATTTTCGCCTGAAAAAAAAAAGAAAAAAAGGCCTCTTGGCTTTTTATTAACTAGTCTTACTGTTTAATAGAAGTCAAAATATCTTGCGAATGCGTATTAAACTAAATAACCGCACACAAAACGCCCAAATGATGAATTGCCAAACAAGAGACCTTATGCAGTGAAGCTCAGAAATACTTCTTCAGACAATAAAAATAAACTTAATTATAAGCGAGATTTTTTAAAATTTATGTTTATACCGTAATTCTATGGGAAATTTCAATATAACTTCAATACAATTCGTAATTCTACACAATAAAAATAAACTTAAATAAAATTAATTAACTAATTATTAATTATTACGGCTGTTATAGCCTGTTTTTGTTTAGGAGTGTCCCTTATATTAAATACATTGGCTCTTTTTACTCAAAAAATTTATATGTATATTTTAGGATTAAGAGTGAGAATTGAAGGCAATTATAGCAGAAAAAAATTTTGTACTTACCTCGATTTGATACTAGGAAGCCTTCAAGTTCCAGTTTCTGCTGAAGGTCGATTTTCAACAGGGGGGCGGGTGGGGATAATTTGACGCGGGTGGAATAAATTGGAAACCCGGTGTTTTTATTTTAATACTATATATATATAATGTTATTGTGTTTAAGGGGGCATTTTTTTGGGGGGGGGGATGGTTTACTATGGGAAAACTGGGGCAGAGGGGAACGTTAACGGGGTGTGAACCGTTTCGGTCGACTGACCATCATCGGAACTTTCTGGGAATGAGTGTAGGGCTATGTCATGACTGCAAGTTAAATCTGCCAAAAATGGGCATTTGTTGTCGCTAAATGGCCAGAGGCGTGGCCTGATTTGTAAGTTGTGGATCGTCCAACATTCGGAAATTAGGTAGGGTCAGTGGACGTTGATTGAGTTTACATCGCATGTTATGACAATTGTTTCGGATATTCTAAGCATTGTTTCGTTGTCTTGTTTGTCTATGATTATGGCATAGTTTTTGGCTTCTTTTTTAACGCAAGTAGTCAGTTCTCCTAATGTGTTTTTACTTTCATGACAGCAATTTTAATTGTTCAAACAAACGAAACTATTCTATTTGGAAAAGTGGATATTTCAATATGCGTTGAAAGGAGCCACACTAATGCATCACTAGAAATTACGAATCCCCCCCCCCCCCTTCATTTTCTCTAATGTAATATTTGGTTGATGTGACGAGCAGCTGCAGTGGAGAGAGCTTCGTCTCAACTATTTAAGCATGTGCGACCTAAATCCGTCATTCAGGTTTCGCCAAGTGAGTTACCTAAACATCCGTCCATTTTTCTAAGCCATTATACATAAGTCATGTGCTTGTTAAGCGATTTATCATAACAAACTCTAAACATTTGGCTTCTTATTAACACTATTCAAAAATAAAGACATATGCAATCCAAATATTGAATTAAAACTTTACTGCTCAGGAAGTGGCGTTTCATGTCAACACAACATAACTGTGAATCTGAGCTACGAGTATCAGTAGAAAATTGCTTTCTTTTGATTGAAACGAAGACATCAATTCCAACCGTTTAATAGCTGCTATTAATAGTGTAATTAGATCCAAGCTACATGACCGTCTGCGACGGTCAAGTAGCTTGCCTTTTTTTTTTTAAACCTGATTTATGATGTACCAGGAAAATACCCAACTCACTTAACTTGCACGTAAGTTGAGTTGACTACAGAATTAATCTTTCTATTACATCATGGTAAACTCATTTCTGTAGTTGGCAATAATATTGAGTGTGCGTTCTCCCCGTGTTTGTTTTTCGTGGGGCTCTGCGCCTCCTTAGGAAACTAACTTTTCAACTGAAGATAATTTAAAGGAACCTTATGGCGGTCCTTAGAAGAAATTTAAACCAAGATCTTTCTCTTCATTGCCACCCTGCGCAATGGAGGAAATCAGTATACCCCCCCCCTACAGCTACTGTATCAAATTATAACGACATGTTGCTACCTGTACAAAAATAGTTCGACTAAAATTCTGGCGTCATCACAAAATGTGAGGTATGTATGGGGAGGTTGAATATTAATCTTTCTCTCTCTTGGTACCGTTCGGATAATCTATTGTTATATTTTGTCATAAAAATACATCAGTGGTCTCAACGCATTTATAAGTGTAGGTTAGAAAAATAGCTTAAAACATTGTTAAATATCTTGATACGTGTGTGCAGTTAAAAACAGAAAAAAGGTTACCCGAATGATGTAGGATTTCGCTGTGCACAAAATACAGTAGGTGCATCTTTGTGATAAGGGTGAAAGGAACAATCTATGACCTTTCTCGCCCCTCCCCTCAAAAAATTAAACCCTTTAATTATTCCATCAATGTACGCGTATCTCTGAAAACATTAAACAATATCAGTATTGAATGAAGTGCTTCTGTTTTTCTTTACACAAATCGATAACTATATAAACATTTAGGACAGAATATGCGACAAACGTATTCCACTGACTTGTTTGGGTCATCACAATTGGAGATTTTGATTTACCTCTAATAGGAAATGTGCCCAACTTCCTATCACTGTATGCATACCATCTCATAGCGAGGATTATTCACTTGTTTATCTCATATTTTTCCAGAAAGACAAATGTTAAAAATGTTCTAAGTATTGCAACAGTTATAATTATAATGTGTGGTAGGATAGAAGCTTCGCAAAGTAATGGGCGACGCTTTCATTTTCACACTATGTCGAAAAGGAAAATGAATGAAATAACTCTTTCCTTTGCCACACTACACGTTACAGAGAGGCTGAGGTGTTTTAATTTATTTTTTTCTCAATGATTACGTTTTAATTCTAAGTTGACTTGGTAAGATTCTCAATTGTACCCTTCAAGATTCGAGATATGGCTGAACACAGTATTCAAATGAAACACGGTATGTCAAATTTTTTTCATCTATTAAATAATTATTTCCTAAACTGCGTTGCTTATTTATTGCCACCCAGATACTTACAGACCAACAATTACTAATACCTATTTTGTATATGCTACACAGCTTATAAATATTTGTATATAATCTTTCAGATCTCAAGTGGGGAGCATCCAGACCATCTTACGTGGACCTGTTATACGCCGGCGAGACCCTGCGGTGTTCTTTGTGCGACAAAACATTCGTCAACGTGCAGTCCATGGAGATGCACATGAACAACCACACGCACTTTCCAGAAGTGATGCCCGCGACTGTAAAAGTTCCGAAGCCACGAAAACGGTGCAAAGTGTGCTATAAAAGTGGACATCGAAAGAACACACGATTTTATTGTCCTGCTTGTATCGAAAAACCCGGACTCTGTCTTAAGCCGTGCTTTGAGATCTATCACAAGCATGTCGTGGAATGAAACACTCGCTTCGACTTCATGTAGTGAGCAAATCAAATAAATGCTGTACATATGCAGGGTCATGCATGACTGTGTGTCTTTCTTGTAGCTGTTTCATCAATGAACCAAAATCTGGGAAATATTTGATATATTAAAAAAAAAAAAGTACATATTTCAATGAAATCTTCATACTTGGATAAAATCAGAGGATTCTTCTAGTCTTATCTAAGTCTACTATTTTTTTTTCCCCCCTCACATAATCTATAAAAGTGGGTCTTCATGCCTGTGCTTTATGCTCCATACGTTTTTTGCCTTCCAATATCTACACGTGTCCCGTTAGAAAAAATATGTGGACACTTTTTTTTTTTTTTAACACGTACGAAAGGGGGGGGGAGACAGCAACTAATGTCATTTTAAATGAAATGATCGTCGTTACAGTGACGAAGCTGAGAAGATACTACATTTTAACAGAACTTTAAATGTAAGTTTCTGATCTGATCGATTAATTCTTTGATAATAGGAAGGGGTTGAATTTGAATTCGGCCTGTTTAATGTTTAAGTCGAATTATTTAAAAGAAATATGCGTGTTTTATTTTCGGAGTAAACAACCCACAGTGCACACATTTTATTTAAGACTACATTCACTTTATTTCATACCATTCTTGATAGATTGTACAGAAAGCCATATTAAAGTTATGGTACTGCTTTGTAAGTCGGAATTTTTTATACTTGACTAAACTGACTCATAGAGCAATATATTCACGATACGCCGACGCTTTTGAACATGTGTTCCGTATTGCCATTTCTAACTTACACATGCTTACAAAACAAGTAAATAATAAAATAATTACTGTAATCATCGTGCGTTATATATATATATATATATATATATATATATATATATATATATATATATATAGCACTTAAACTTTTTTAATCCCCGAAAATCAGACAAACCTTTCTGAGAACATCGCAGTTGGCATCGTAATACACTGACCTTATGACCTTAGTCGTAGCCACAGTTCCGTTATTAGTCATATTAGCACCGACGTATGAGAATTGCCGAATTATTAATTAGAGATTATAACACCACATCTCGAAAAAAGGAATTCAATGCAAACAAAATATTAGCCACATTTTCGTTCAAAAGCGTGGAATATTGGACTTAGTTGCTTCCTATTTGCAGACTTTCCCCCTCCTTTAATAGTCGTTTCCTTTAAATATATTTGTTATGTTTACTCAGCTGCATCCAAAAAAGAACCTTACATTTCATTGTCAGTCCCTGTCGATTGAAGTAACGGAATTATTCCAGACCAGTGGTTCCCAGTTGGCGCTTCACGAGATGACTGTCCTTGGAAAGCACTGATCGTGATTATTCTTTAAGCTACTTTGAGTTCCAGAATGGATCAGGAATGTTCAGCGAGATTAGTTATTCCCTCCTCATTACACGCACAGTTGGCAGATGTAATACACTCTCGTATGCTTTTAGTAGAATTTATTATACCTTGATCATAAATTATGGGACGATCTTGAAGGGTGTAGAGGTTATAATTTTGTGATAATCAGATTTTGTAAAATAAAAAAAAATCACTTTTGAAATATAGAAAATGTGCATTGGAACAATAACAGCTAATCTACGAATGAATCTTTCATGTCTCGCTTGCATTGCTTTATTAAAATGCCTCTCTACTCTGACTGGAACTCCCGTCTTGAATTTACGGGTATGACAACTGACATTTCCGCATACGCTTTAAAAGGTGGTTCAAATGAACGTTGTGGAGAAATGCTGTGACCTTACTGATAAACAAGATCGGATTGTAATTATAAATTAGTTATGACCAGTATTCAACTCTGTATGCGCTGAGCACTGTTTGGTGCATGTAATTTCGATGGGTATAACTTAGCATTGGACTTAGATTTTCATTCATTTGGAAAACTAGCAATCATAATAGTAATGATGCGACATGGAGCAAGCCAAAACTATATATGACTGCATCTTTTACAGGCACTTCAACCTCAATAAACACATCGTTCTCTTATCTTATAGTTCTGTGTGATTTTATTATTACGGATTACTTTTACACCCACAGAGTTTCGCTTGTTTATGTGGAGAAGTCTGAAGAGAATTGCCAGTTTGTTATTGAAGAGCATTGAATTAGGGCAAGATGATTATTATTAGTTAACTATCTAGTTATATAGACAGTATTTTGCTTGCCATTCCATGACCTGAACGATCAAAGTAGCTGGGTAATTATTACAATTTTTGACCTCATATTAAAATATACACAGGGAGCAGTTTCTTTGTTTTTTATCTAACCCTGTATATCGTTAGTTTGCGTCAGTTTGTGTGGCGTATTCATGTTTTGATTTTTATTTATTTTATATTACCTGATTTCTGTATTTACTTTTCACGACATAGTGTTAGCATATTCACTCAAATATCGAATGATCAGCATAAAGTGTCTAAAATTCTGTGAGAATTCTAACCTCCTGCAAATTATACGAAGCAGATGGACGACCTTTTGCAATTTACCTTCCTTGTTTTCACTGTGGGAAAGAGTTCTCGTCCAATTCGATCCGTGTGGATATTATTTTTAATTAAGTAAGTACTTTTTGGCAAATATTGTAATTTTTCCGCTTGAATCATTCCACTCACATTGGTTATCTATATACTGAGTTATTTCTCTTCTGAATAATAAAAAAAAAAAGTGACTAATAATATAACAGTCACATTCTTAAACATGCTGTTCTGTACTGTTCGGCTGAGTTTATAATAATAAAAATTATATAATGCTGTAATTGCAATTTCGTATTCTGTGTTATCTCATAATTAACACATTTTCTAATAATTCGAGATCAAGTTCCCACCATTACAGACGAATCTCATTAAAATTACTGATAACTTATTTCTTTTTTTTTCTCCTTTCCCTGTAGGCCGAGTCTATCGTTGTCCAGTCTGCCGAAAGGTGTTTTCAAACGCGTCCAACATGAGGAGGCATTGGAGGTTTCAGCACAGCCACGGTACAAGCCAGTGTCATATTTGCTGGAAGGTGTGGCGTCGTCCTGATTATCTCAAGCTACACATGAGGAAAGTGCACGGAGTGTATCTGGACACAACACTCACCAAAGCTATTTGACTAGTCAACCGATTTTAACGTTTTTATGTACAGAAAAAAATGGCATCAAGAAAACCGGTCACATTGGACTAATGGAATTGCTTGTAATTCTGCAGTCCACATACTATTAAATACTGTTCTGCAATATCTCATGATTCTTCTCCATTATTTGGATGACTACATTTTTTTACGGTATTCATACTCTAACTTTCGCCATTTTTAATTCGATTGTAAATATGCAACCACATTTATGAACCTTTGAAAAAGGTACAATGCGAATACGAATATTCCTTTTATTTGATGTACGCTCACTTCGTGAGGGTGTTTATTATTAATGCCTTTTCTGTTTGTGCTGCCCAACTTGTAATAAAAAGATTTTGTGTATGTATGTATATTATTTCTAATGTAAATTCAGCTAGGAATGTGTCAACACAGATATACCTAACAGTGGGAATGTTAAGGTGCTGATTTACTTGCACAAATGAAATGGAATTTACATTTTCTGACAACTATATTTTTGTTTTCTTCAAAGGAGTACGGGTAATTTGGCTCTTGTAATATAGTAGCGTTCGATATGTTTTTCACTTATAACTGACGTATTCTTTTATAGATGTTTTAATTCACAGTTGAATTCTATGCTGTCCAGTTTTATTTATTGAAATAATGGACGATATTTAAATCAAAATAAAAACAGAATTCACACAATTTATTCGTATCAAATGCAAATTATTTATTTGAATTGTATTTTAAGTGAACTGACAAAGTAGTGAAAAGGCTCATTGCCATCTGTTGGCAATAATTGAATGTGAGTGGGCTTAAAAATGATAAACCCAAATGAAAAAAGGGAAAATAAACACCCAAAACTGGTACGAATTTAAATCTCCCTAAGTTTTTGAAAAGTATTTTCGGAAAGTGTATGGGAATCCCAATTTCTGGGCCAAGAATAACTTATTATTGATTTTGTAAAAATAGAATATTGTTAATGTGACTGTAGTTTGATATGAATTAAAAAAAAAGTTTGCACATTTTTGGTGGCTTGTATTGATTCTCTTTTACACCATCATAAGCTTTAACTTCCAGTTCAAAGAATCGTTATTATAGCATGAAAGATTTCTACTTATTTTTAATTTTTTTTAAATTTAGCATGATTAAAATGATCCAAGCTTTGGAAAAGCAGATATATTCTATTTTTTATCTAACCCTCACATAGGATCCATCATAGTTCCTGCTCAGTGTTTGATCTCGGCAATCGAGAATGAACAAGTAACTGCAGAAAACATTCATCAGTGGAACACAAAGAAAGAATATCGTTGTGATGTGTGCCACAAGCCGTTCTCTACGTCTTTCACCATGCGGCGACATCGCGTTATCCACAACCCGGACTTCCGCCAGTACCAATGCTACATTTGTCAGAGACCTTTCAACTGGAAGGACAACCTGCGCTCCCACATCCAGTGCGTACATGGTGGTCGGGATGTTAGCATGTTTGACTGATTGTTCAAATAGCGCTCTCTGCCCAGAAACACACACAAAAACTCCCCTGAGTGTATCTGGTCTGCCTTCTAATACCACCCGTGGATTTGTCTTGCTGGACATACTTGTTTTAGACAAAGATATCGGAAATGTTTTTATCATTGTTATATTTATTTCTTAGTGATTATAAATAGTGATAATTATCTATTTGATTAAACAAAAGTAAGACGACTATAACTCATCTATTACAGCTATAACGAATCTGCTACACCTTTGTTAAAGGATAGCACGTGACACATTAAGTTGGATTAGTGATGTATCCAGATGAGGGAAGCCAAATCCTTTAGATGCGCTGTATAGGAGAAAATTAAAGGAAATGTCACAAACAATTAACCCTGCCTCTTCCCTTTACAACATCACTTGTTAATTAACTATGGAAATCATCTGGAATAGCAATTAAAAAAAAAAACATTTGGGGCTTGACTCAGCATTCTTTTGTCCTTTCCTCAGACAAGTTCTTTGACAAGACAGATAGCTTTTCACAATGTCAGCTCAAGTACGCTGATTCGGGATACTAATCCCGAAAGGGCGTACTTGAGTGAATCGCAAAAATACAATGCACGGTCTCTCGCCTTCATGGTCTGAAACTACCACTTATATATATATATATATATATATATTATTTAATTAGAGAAGTTCGAATTTGTCACTGATCATTTGTTATCGCCGCGACTGATTTTTCATTTGAATTAAGTTAAAATGGCATGTGAAAAGTCGAATAAAGTTCCCGAATTCCCAGTTTTAAAAATAAAAAATCCGTCCAGAGCAACACATCTATCTCTGTGGGCATAGACAGAGTAAAACCAATCGAACATTGAGGTGTAACTAACTCGAAATTGCACATAAATACTGAGCTTTACTATATTAGAAGCAAAATTTTTTAGACGTGCAATGAAAAAAGAAACAATCCTTGAAATACTAAACCTATCTTTTATTTATTAGAATGCATTTTTAGTGATGTTTTCGATCAGAGTCGAAAGAAATCGTACAGAAAAATATTTAACTTTTTTCTGTACAATTTTCTTTGTGTACCAGAAAAAAATGAGGCAATTATTATGCCTCATTAGTTCTTTTAATAGGTCTCTGTTAAAATGAGTATGTACATATTTTAAGCACACAAGAGAAACCTTGAGGAAATATTATTAAATTGTTTCTAAAAATATTTATTTCATTATTTTAAAAAAAGTTAACATATTTTTTTAAAGTCCTAATATTAAACACAGTTTTTGTGTATAAGTGTAGACGTTATTTTTGGATGTAATTCTGATGTGAAGAGAAATTTGCATGATTAACAGAAAGTTGTGCATTGCGAAGTGATGTATCGTGGAAGACGACCTGCCTCTATCTCGTTACCGGTTAGAAGAATCAAAAGTAGTTTCTATTTCAATGAATTCGAATATATTTATGCACGAAATATAGGGTAGTTAACGATGTGCCAGTAGGCATAGTTTTGAGTGATGTATTATGGAAAGATTTTTTTTTTTCTTCCAATGAATCAAATGCAGGTGCTGCCTTTTGTTCTACTTTAAATAACACTCCTAGTAGTAATGTGACAACAAAAACTGTTGTGCGTTATTACCATTTCTGCAAAGATCTGTAGTTCTCATATGTTTGTAAATACTAAGACAAATAAAGTTATTTTTGAAAGTTTAATTTGGTCTATTTAATCCCCTCTCCCAATTATGTGATATTTTCTAAGAAGTGAACACAGTACAAGTGATTTTATTCCGAGACATAACGCATTGTCTCTGCATTGCGGTGATTTTCTATGTGCATTGTAACATAACTTGGCCCCCCACCCAGTGCTAATAAGACAGATTTACAACATTTTTTTAATGGGATTCACAAAAAATAAATAAAATAATTCATAACATATGTAATTAATTGTATTTACACGTGCTAGGATTTTAAGCAATCCATTTAACAAATCAGAAACAAGTTTGTTATATAGTTGGAATATCGCTGGCTCTAGATTAACTAGTTACTAAATCTAGAGCCACCGATATTCCACTCAGTATTGGGGGGGAGGGGGGATAACACAAGAAATGCGCGATTCAAGTCAAACACGATCCATATTTATAACGCATTTGAACATGTGGTTGCTGGTCAGCTTTGTTGTATGTAAGGAAAAGCATAAAATGCGAAACTCAATTTCAGTACTGAGATTTGCAATTCTTTATTTTATTTATGTAATTATTTTATTCTGTTTAAATAATTTAATCACTATTATTGCATTAGCGACTGAATTTTATTTTTCTGAATCGTTTTCAAGTTTATTAGATATCCCTTAAGTTCATAAGGTGTATCGATTTCTCGTTTTATCTTATCTTGTATTCCTGCCTTTTTAAATAAATAAAAACAGTGCTACTGTTGCAGAAGTGAAGATTGAAAACGAGCTGCTATACTCGTGTTGTACTTTTCTTATAATAGCTCGTTTTCAGTCTTCACTCCTACAATAATAGCATTGCTTTTGTTTTTTTAAGCTATTAATTTAAAAATGTAATTGATATTAAGTTTGGTTTTATTTAGTGAAAATCTCATTATTTTAATGAGGACATTACTTATGTCGACAATTTTCATGATATCTTAATATTATGAAAATATTTCATAAATCAATGGATTTTTAATTCTTCTGTAATTGAGGTGAGGGCATTGCACTGACTGTTAGCTTTATTGCAAGTGTGCCCTTACCAGAGGGTCAAGAGAAATGTTGTGGGTGACTTTTGTAGTTCCAGAATATAGCTAAGGAAAAACTAGATAGTTAGTTTTTCCTTATTGCGTATAATATAACATACGATCAGTTAGTTTTTGAAAAGAGTTATAATTCGGTATTAGGACTGAGGTAGGTACGAATTTATCTTTTTATAAAATCACGTGTCAAGCTCTTTTCATGACTTTCAGCATGTTCGTTTTCTGGATGTGGACTTGCTTTTTGAAGAGTAAACCCTCGTTATAACTAACACGTTCGCCATGATAAACTAATAAGTCCCATAAGAATAATGTTTTTTAAAAAGAAGTTCACGATACCAAACCATTCCTATGAGTTGAACTATTATGACAGTCAAATACATTCCAGAAGAAACCACTTGAGAAGAAGGAAACAGAGATTCACATAATGGAAGGTTTAGTGAAATTTATCCTAAATGAATATTAACAATCTCTTGACATTATCAAACGGTTTCATTATTTAAAAAAAAAAAAAAATGTTGCCACAGGAAATTCAGTTAAATGAATTAACATGGTCGATATATTTAACTGAATTTTCAAGATGGAATTCTTGTTTACTATTCAAAAATATCTGCAAGTGTGTGCTATCCATTTAAATGATGTCGCATAAAAAATTCGAACCATTTCACAGAAAAAAAGTTTCTAGATTTGGAATACAAATTACTATTCTAAAAAACTAAAAAAAATATATAAATAAAAATGATGATTTCGATTAGATGGTAAAGGGCAGGGGATGGTCCAAAAATCACTTTGCATTTTTATTCGTTTCCTTACATCTCTTAGTAACAGCAGGTATTCCTCTACACTCACCAATCGTGGACCATAGCGTTATATATATATATATTTTTTTATTTTTGTATTATTGTGGTATGGATGTATATTTATGATTTTAATTATTATTAAAACTGTTGCTAACAGATCTTATTATTCCCTCTTTTATTTTTCCCCAGCTGCCGCAGCCGAGCCCCTGATCCTCGGTTGTTCCGGTACTTGGCACTGCATGATCTGCAAAATGGGCTTCACTTCGAAGTGCGCCGCCAAACGCCACATTCAGTTGCACTTTCCTCAGCGCGAACGGTACGTGTGTGGCATCTGCTCCAAATTTATCAGCCGGAAGGACCACCTTCGCCGTCACATGAGGCTCCGTCACATGCCGCGAGACCAGCTGCACTCTTGCAAGTTATGCGCGAAGCCGTTCGTCTCGAAAGATTATCTGCAGCGTCACATGAGGACTCACCACCCCGAAGAGTTGGCATCTGGAAATTAAATTGCAGTTGGCCACTTCAGAAACAAAATTATTTTGTCATCTGCTTTCCGAATTGGATGAGTTAAAACGGTCTGTTGATGTTATGAGCTTATCGGAATAACGTGTCCCCCAAGAGTTGTTGAAATTTTGGAAACATTTACACTGTTAGCTTTATTCTTTCTAAATAATGGTTTTATACCTAACACGCCCTATGTACAGATTTGCTATAGATTCACTTTTAATAAAGGCTGCACACCTAAAAGAATAACAGTCTTTCATTAGTTGATGTCGTGGAATCACAATTCCCGAAAAAGAATTTGTGTATAATGTTCTTTGTTATATTTTTGATATCTCAAAAAGGTGTGGGATGCTTTTTTATTGACCTTAACCTGAGATAAATGTTTGTTTTTTATTCAACCAATAGGATTCTTCAGTACTTCTTTATGTATTATGTTAATTAAATATGAGAACATTTATAGCTACTGCCTGAGCAGTTAGTTTTATTATGATGTGCAGCATTTCGTATATCTTTTGTAAGAGATTAATGAAAGCAAATAAAAGTTGTTGACATTTTTCTGGTTATTTGTTTGTTTTCTTTGTTGTGACATTTATTACGCATAGCTTACGTTTTACAAGGTAGCATGATTTTCTTTTAACAACATACCCTTAAGTGCTTTCATTTTCAACATTTCCAGACGAACGCATCCATAGCGCAGTCTTGCCATTGAGGTCCGCTTTTGGTTAGAAAGACATGGGTTCGACTCCTGTCTGTGTCACGAGGAACCTTTCTAAGAGATTTTCACCGAAAAGTGGTCCTTTATGAGGGCGGAATGGTTTTCAGTTTGGAAACTAGTTTTTAACCTCCCCGACAGCAGACAAACCAGTCACTAAACACACTCGTTGATAGACATACATAGCAGACTGTGGAGATGGGATTAACTGCCTTTCCATAAGATTACTAATGGAATCCAAGTTACTTTATCATAGCAGGCCATTGGACCTAATATGTAAAGTGAAGATAGGATACTTTACAACTTAGCTGCTTCAAGAAAATGAATGCAATCCTTGCCTAAAACCACGTGTTCGCTGTGTGTGTGTGTGTGTGTGCTTGGACATGAATATTGTGTTAACGCTTGAAGATAGCAGCTTCGTGTGTGTGTGTGTGCACGCGAGCGCCAATGCAGGATACATTGCCTAGTATACGTTGCATCAAGACTTTTCAAGCTTAAATTATTGATATCCGTAGGTCTGATTTGAATAAAACTATACTTAAATGCATTTTGAAAATACGCGTTTAAAATGTGTTTAGTATTATTTTAAACTGGCTTATTTAAATCAACATTACCAAATACTTTAAAATTCCATTATGATTCGAATGCTGAAGTAGGGGTTCATTTAGATCGGTTTTGTTTTTTAAAAACAGTGGCCAAGCTTATTAAATTGAGAATATTTTCCTTCTCGATAGAACTTGTCACTCTGTTGTGAATAATTTGCCACAGAATGAAAGGGGCAAATTCTGAGCATGTTGAGAATCTTGTTCTAACTTGAAGGAAGCTTACTTGCTGGAGGTAAAAAGAAAAGAAGGCACTCGTAACCATTTCGTTTTATTCATTAATTGTGTATTTTTTAATAAAATTTGCATTTTATTCAAAAGGATTAGCCTATTGACGCTTGCAAGTACTATTCAATCCCACTGTTCTCCGCATTAAAGCCTGCTTAAATTTCTTGTCTGTGATGAACAGAATTACAACCTAAAGAATATGAATCAAGAGTTGCGGCAGCGACTCTTAAGTGTAATACAGTACTTTAGAAATTCCTGGACTGCTCTTATTGGAATACGTCATTGGGATCCATATTCCTGTCTTATATATATTTGGTTCTTTCGAAAGATTAATTAGCTAGTTTTTCATGACAGAAACGTTGTTCTCATAATAATGCGTGAGTTTTGAGTAAATTGACACCCGCTTGACCGAAATAACAAACGCGAATTTATACTCTCCCTAAATTGTTGTATATGACAGTGTCAGTTTGTGTACCTCTTCTCCCTGTCTTTTTATGATTTATAAGATTAATAAAGTTATATTGGGATTATTCGGAATATGTGTCTACACTTCCGGTACTAAACGATGTTTTCTTTCAGTCGACACGGAATTGACGTTGGACATGCAGGTGAGCTTCGACTCGGCAGAAACGAATATGCTGGTCCCAGACGAACAACAGCCTGTGTGTGGGTACTGTAAACGTACGTTCTACAATAGGAGCAGTTTACGTAGGCACATGGAACTCCACTTCTTGCCAAACCGGAAGCGTTATCAATGTGACATTTGTTTTAAAAAGTACTCGAGGAAATATTACGTGAAAGAACACAAACTAACCGTTCATTGTGTGGAAGATTGTTGACGCTTGTTAATGTATATTATTTATCTGAATGATAACGTGTATATATATTTGTATCAATACGGTGGATACTGGCTCCTTACTCTACTGTATTGTAGCAGCGCAAAATAAGTTGAAATAAAAATTTATAGTTTGTACTGTAATATCATTTCGAGTTTCCCTGAAAAGGGCTTTTTTTTTCCTTTGTATGTAACTTAATTTTTAACTTTACATTGTGTCACAGCTTACTATATAGTTCTATTTTTACTGTAAAAAATTCTGAAGCTTGATTACCTTTATTTATTCAGTTATAAAGCAAAACATTTTATGTTTCATCTTCTTGACCATCTTAATTACCCGATGTGTTATTTCCTATCATGTACTATCGTACTTTATTCAACTGTACTTGAACATCGATATATTAGTCACACCCCACTGCATTTGATTCCTTCAAAAAACAGAATGGCCATTAAATTACTGGAGCAGCCTTGGAAAGTGATAATAGACTGACCAGAAACTATTTGTCAGAACGTGTAAGGTTATCATACAGTATTAATAACAATATGGCTTGTGTCGTGGGTAGGGGAAAGCATTAGCATGCCTTCATTCACATCTTCTGAGGCAATTTTCAGGTTTCTGAATTTGATGTAAATTAACTTGTATTTAGCAAGGGTGATGTGCAGATTTTAACTTAATCAAGTTCTACTCTTTTTTAACCAGCAATAAAAGTGTTAACATGCGATGTTTTCTCTTTTGTTGTAAGTGACAGAAAATGGTGTGAAAAATCTCAAATGAATTCTACGATACAGCATTTAAAAATTTTCTCGAACAGTTTCATCATCAAACAACACATGTTACAAGTCGAGGGGAGGGGTAGCATTAGGAAAACAGCCGAAAAAAAGAAAAAGAAAAAGAAAAAAGTGATCTCACCTTAATAAGTATATTTATTTATTGACGGGTCTGTTGTACTGCATTTTTACTATTAAATAATTACTAAATAGTGGATTTTCATGACATTATCCTGATAATTTTTTTTTCCTGTTCTTTTTGCCCACTTGTCTTGTTCTGTTGTGCACTACCTTACATTGCCTTGCTAATTTGTTTCCTGGCAAGTAACAGGCAGCTTTCAGTTAGCCTTCAGGGTATAGTCTTATTTTAAAGAGCCACAGTACAATACAGAAGTCTCTCTGCCTGCGTGGAGAAGTGGTTGGGCGCCACTCTGGCCCTACTGCACCCTTGAGTAACTTGGCTAAAGCTGGCTGCCGTCTAATTCGAAGAATTGCCAACGAAAAGCCTTTGGTATTTGTGAAACGGGTAAGGGAAATAGTAGATGACACGTCATAATGTGCAACATTGCTATACATGTATTATCCTGTTAGTGGAGTAAGATACCCAATGATATTTAATTCCAAAAAAAAAAAAAAACTTACTGACGCATGTGTAAAACATTTTATGCTCTGTAACAAAAATGGGAGAAACATGGATTTCCTATTTTGTTTCTTCGTTTTATGACAACCGTTTCTTCCTGATTTTATATTATTTCTCTTATAAAGTTATTCGTTTTGTTTTTATTTATGCTTTGCCATACTGTTTTTTTTTTTTTAAATCGTCGCATCTCAGCTAACATAGCAGGCATCAACAATCTCCTGTGCATGAAATTAGATTCAAGAAGTTCCATCCAGTAACTGTTTAAAAGGTAAGTCCAGTGAGATTTCTCTGTATTATTTATTTCTTATTTTAAATTGAGTTCTTAAAAAAAACGCGCTATTTTTTCCCATAGAACTGTTGCATTGCACAGTTTACACATTTATTTAGGTTCATGGGTAGAATTTTGTACCATGGTTAATCAGGAAATATTCTCATAAAAATTAAATGATGACGACATACTACACTTTCTGTGGTTTGAGTAAAATATAACCGATTGTATAATACACCACATACAATAGGAAAGTGAATAAAATACATTTTTGTTGCCAACCAACAATGGATAATATTTTTCCTGCACAAAGTTGTATTATATAAATTGATTTTGTTTAAACTGTTTTTGATCCTGTGTTCAGTCCATTGATAAAAGATAATCTTTTCCAGATATGTCGAATTTGCCATACTCTCCCACCGCAGTAGATTTCAACATGTCTGGGGAAGACGATACCACGTGCCCTTATTGTAATCGTAGCATATACAACAGGATCAGTCTGCGCAGACATATTGGACTACATTTTCATTCTCTTCCTAGCCGAGAAAGTTTCCAGTGTGATGTGTGTTTGAAACTCTATTCTAGCAAATATTATGTGAAGGAGCACAAAAGGATCGTGCATCGTGCCCAGGAATAGTATGCAAGGTTTGGGTGAGTGATGTAAATGTGTCATTCATTTTTTCCCCTTTTACCAAATTTCCTGTGATGACAATTAATTGTGACCTGTGTTTCGGGTTGTGAAATATCTCAGAAGGAAAACAAAATGGAAAGGAGATAGTTTCTACGATCGAATGTTTACGCACAAAAGAATTCGTAGGGTAACTGCCCTTTCGTAATAATGTGGAAACTGGACTTCTGAATACAGCCGAAATACTCAGAAAAATGAAGATATTTAAATTCCTTTGTGACTTGTGCATCTTATGTTTTCAAATCTAATACTTAATGAAACATTAAGAGCGTGCTGATTTTTTCACGTAATTTTCTTTTAATGTGCAAAATACTTTATTTTTGTATTTTATTAAGAATGTATCATACAGACAATGGATATTAGTTGTGGTGAAACAGCTTAAAAAAAAAAAAACTCAGTTTGAGGTATATCACATGAAAAGAAGACAACTGAGAAAATAAAAGAAAATGAGTAGTATTTGTTTATTTATGAGAATAAATTCCAAGCTGTGTGTAGTTATTTGATTCATTTACTCATTGATGAATTATCCTTTTTGTTTTCAGTTCCGTTTATCTCAAAAATAAATACAGAATTATTACCGCCTCATTGAACAAGTATCCTTCCGCACTTGTTATGGAGGTTTCAAATTCGCACTGTTTATTTTTTAACATGTTATAGGGGAAAACATTGTATATCTGGAGGTATTGCGAACAGCTCACACTGTCATGTTGTCTCTGGTGTTACATTATTTAGGACATACACACTGCATTTAGAATACATAAAGGATATGTAATAATATTTAGTATTTTTTTCAGAGTTCGATGTGCCTCCCTCCTCAATAATCGTGAACGAATGGTTGAACAGCGAAGAGCAGACTCTGTGTCGGTACTGCAATCGTACTTTCTACAGCAAGGGTACTCTTCGTCGACACATGCTACTGCACTACATGCCAAACAGGAAGCGGTTCCAATGCAACATCTGCCTCAAGAAATACTCCAGGCAGGATTACGTGAGGCTGCATAAATTAGTGGTCCACTCAATGAAAGACTGACAAGAACAGTGATTTGTGAATAACTTATAGTTCTAATCATATACAGGGTCCTTGTTGAAATTGCAACTCTTGTTCTTGTGCTGATAGAAACGGGAACAAGCCATCTGTGATACGCAAATTACACCTTTTATTAAACGAGTTGGAGCGACACTAACAGATCAATGTAAAGCAAATAAACACAAACGTGTGAAAGAGGTTGCCTAATATTGCTTAATCTATCTGCCACTGTTTGCAAAAATACTTTCTTGTTATGTTATCCAGTGTTTCTGGATGTATAAATTGTGAAAAATAAAAGTGCCTGAATGCGTTTCTACGCTGACAGCTAACTAAGAAACCTGTGAATTCTTTGTTTTGTAATTCATGTTTGTGTATCTCTTTTTTGTTGTTTGGATAGAACTTACGAATTTAGCAACAGTTTGTCAGGATTGGTTACTAATGAGAACAGCGTTCTTCTCATTAACAACCAACAGAAAAATAATTTAAATCCTGCTGTAAATGAACATGTTTGTTTAGTTACATGTTAAGCTGGACTAAAGATCTTGTCAGACATTCCAAGGAAAATGTAAATAGTGGATTCGAATCCCACCCTGCCCATGGATGTTTCTGAATACATGTATGATCTATTTCGAGAACAGAGCTACTAGATATTTTAATGTGTTCCAAACTTTCATGACTAAGATTGCCATGTTTTGCTTATTTCTTTTTATTTATTTACGTCCTTGGCACAAAACAATGACATCGAATTTGAACACTTCTATAATCCCGAACTATTTATTATATTCATCTTTCTCCTTTTCCGTTCAACGCTTCAAGTCCAATGATATGAATGGATGATACCACTTTTCTTTGAATAAGTCAGGAATTTTTGCTATCTATTTTACTAGCAAATAGCAGATGAACGAAGAGGTGATGATATACGTGTTTTTCGACTGAGCAGACACACCGATATTACCATCATGGGATTGTGTGTGGTGGTGGTGGGGGGGGGGGGGGGGTTGAGTGATATGCTTCCTCGGTATTGCATTACTTTAAAGATTTCAATATTTCTCTTTAATACAGTTGTGAAAGGCAAGTCCTATATGCTCTTATAACGGCCTTGGTCAGAAAGACCAAGTCCGAACCTAGTCTTGAACTTAAAAATCCCTTCTAAGGACATTGCGGCTGAACCAGTTTCATACGGAGGTGGTTAATTTTTCACCTCTGGAAACAGGCAAATCGACCACAAGAGCTCAAGTTATTATTGGTCATTGTACATTAGCCTCATAGCCTTAGTCGTTTTAGCCGTAATTCAAATAATAATAGATAAATAAATACACTATTTAAATTTTTCTGTGTTGATGTAATTGAGTGAT
Source organism: Typopeltis vanoorti (assembly GCF_054136105.1). Lineage (NCBI taxonomy): Eukaryota > Metazoa > Arthropoda > Arachnida > Uropygi > Thelyphonidae > Typopeltis > Typopeltis vanoorti. The sequence goes on along the minus strand of NC_143563.1, from coordinate 114,375,484 downwards.
CTTAAATTTCACAGAATGCAGTGCTTGTGTGTGCAGGATGTGCCGTAGTTTGATTTGTAGAGAAATGTCTTTGCACATTGAGCAAATTGCTCAACATGGAAGGATTTGAAGGAAGCATTTTTGTAAGCTAACTGAACAGATTCAGGGAATAGCCCGTGTAACACTGTTACAATTACAAGTTACATATAAAATTTACAAATAAAATTTGAAAATTCACATTATTATTCCCTCTGAGATGCACACAGTTATTACACGAACAAAATTCCCTATTTGCATGTTGCTTAATCGAATTTCTGATGTTTCTCATATTGTCTCTCTCCAGATATTACAGTGTTTTGTAAAGATAACAGTTTAAGCAAGTTACAGCTCTATTTAATTTTTCAGTTTACATTGAAAAAAAAAAACAAAAAAAAACGTCGAAGTAGTTTTGTAAGTCATTTACTTATTAAGCGTGTTGTGTATTTTTGTTATGCGACTCCACTCAGAATGCAAATCCAATACATTGTTACCGTGGGCGGGCTCAATAAAACAGTGCATGGATTTTGACATAGTCCGGAAAAACCGTGCTATACAGACCAGATATGTCTACGGTAAGCAGGGGGGGGGGGGGGTCGCTGGCAACGAAATTAATAATTATTAATAATTTGTTGCTATTACAGTTATTCTCCAGCACTAGCCAGTTTAATGTTTTCTAGTATTGCTTGGTTTTTCAAACATGGACGATATGAGATTATCATGTGTGACGTTTTGTAGGAGGTCCTGAAAAAGAAGAGATTCTCCTTCCTTACAATTGATCCTCGAAGTGCTTGTTTTGGATTACCAAATAAGCATGTAATAATTCATTGAATAAATAAAGGATACAAAAGGTGGATAAAAGATCAGAGAAAAAATGCTGTTTGGGTTGTGAATAAAAAAAAAGCAAAATACCGAATTTAAATGACAGGTTTTTTTTTATTAATTTATTTCAGGTGTGTATACACCTGAAATAAATTAGTAGCGTCATGTAACTTATTTTCTCTGAAAAATACTCCCTAAGGGCGACATCGCTGAGATTTGAATGTCGCCATATCAAGTTTTCATTTCATTATGTACCCTTTTAATTTTTTTTTTCTCTCCTAGATACTTTAAAATTAATGAAATGCAGTGTTATTTAATTAGTGTGCTCTATGTGAGGATAATTTTATACAAGTCGTCCTGGATATACGAGTAAAGAAGACGAGAATATAATGAACTTTCACCCACAGATGTACCTAAACTGAGGCTGAAATCAGTGTTGTTCCTATCGAACCTCCAGCTGTTTGATATCTATTATACTTTTAAGTAATGAATAACCGTACACCATGCAGAGGTGTGACCTTTCGTTTTAAGGTCTCATGGCAAATGATTAAAACGAAGCCTGCGTCAGTGCTGGTGCAGGTTCCGAAATTTCTCATGGAGTGTTTGTGTGTGTGTGGGGGGGGGGGGGCATAAATTTTAAGAGAATACAGACAACTTCGTGTCTGGGGGATACACACACACACACACACACACAGTATATATGGGAATAAGGTAGACTAGCTTTACTCACTAAATTGACCTTACATAAATCTATTAAATGATGTTAAGGCTGTGAGGTCAGTACGTTATGTCGTAGTTGAGACGGATGAAAAACAATGCTACTACTGCTACTTTCGTATGAGATCGACTGATTTACTTTCATATGAAAAACTTTCAAAGGGCCTTCGCATCACTGACGAGATGCGAGCCCAAATCTCTTCGACCAAAGGGCATCGTCGATACCAAACGTCTGGACGAATGAAGAAGTAAAATGTAAATACATATAAAGTCAGACGGAAATCTTTTTCGTCTTAAGTAGGGTTGATTCATTTAAAAATTATTTAAGAAAGTCGAAATGCTAAACAAACAGAATCCAGTTATTAATTTATTTTATGATTTGAAAATATTAGAGATAATTATTGAAATTGCAGAATTAGAAATCAGTTGATGGGACAGTTCTCAACTGAAAAACTATAAATTTGCACGTTCTTGAAATTATGACATCCCTTGGGGGGGGGGGGGACAAGAAGCATGAAAGCTGTGTGAAAACACTCAAATTACATTTTATATTTTTGTCAAAGTAAGTGTTATTGCACTGTTGATAGTAACAAAACATTTTTTTATTTACTCGTTATAGTTATTTGAATGTACTATAGCTTAGAAAACTGCTGGATCGTGACATCGTGCCGTGAAGATAGAACCAAAGGAAACTTCTGAGAGGTTTATTGAAAGCTTTGCTGATAGCAAAAGGATAACTGCGACATTTGTTAATTGCGAGTGGAGATAAGTTCCTTCCTTGAAATTGGAATGGAGTGTCGCTATTAAATGTCACAAGTCAACTTAGTGTAGCGTTCATAAATGGAAGATGTGGTACAAGGCTAAGCGACTCTAAAATCACATCCAATTTCTCTCGCACGCGATCCTCAATCAGCAAAGTTCAATCTGCATCGCTGAATCAGGAATTGTAAGGACAAGATATCGTGCTTCTGTAAGTATGATTTTATATCCTCGATAAATGAGTTATTCCCCACCGCCCCTTCAGAAATTTCTTCCTCTTTCTGATGCCGAATGGGAAGAACTAGGTTTGGTAAAGTATCGTATATCGATACAAATCAACCTTTTATTCGTTAGTTTTCAGATCTGTGCGTGTCATTTTAGCAGTTTCTGATATCATAACACAAAAGGAGTATTTCATATTTATGGTTGGCGCCTTCAAAAAAAATAAAATAAAAATCTCAGTGTTACTAAACTGCGTGGCTTAGCACTCATCTAATTTTCTTTCAAGTTGGAATTTTTACTTATTTTGATATTGTGTTGTTTTCTGTCATTGAAAGAATATAAATTCGAATTGTTGCAATGCAGTTACATAAGTGATTATATTCCTATCTCGCTACTGCGAAGTGCTTGCTCATTCTCAAACAGACATATATGCTGATAGAAACACCGGGATACAGTGTTTGTATTTCCATACTAAAATGGCATTATTAAATATACGTTATCGTTAGTATTGTCCAGATTGAATATTCGCGTGGTTAAAACCTACACAGAAATTATGACATCCCTTGGAGTTGGGGGGGGGGGGCAAGAAGCATGAAAGCTGTGTGAAAACACTCAAATTACATTTTATATTTTTGTCCATTGTGATAAAACATTTGCCAGACCGTGTTTATTAGGTTTTGTTGTTGAAGATGTAATTTATCAATTTGGTTCTTCACTGAGTCTAGGAAATTCTGGGCAACCGCTAGCTCTGAGTCCAGCGAAGAACAGTATATACCAGTGATCATCGCTTTTCTGGGAATATCAAGATGCCATAGTTTAGGAACTATAGCTTAGCACATATATTTTTGCAGCTCATTCATTGACGTACATCATCGTGCATTGATTTCACTGTTATACATGGTTTAATAATGTGCATATATCCTATCCATGTCTCAATTTAGACGCAACTTCCACTGCCCAACCCCTCTAAACTCGCCAGAAACAGTGAAGAATCGAAGACCAGTGGTTGAAACTCTGCTAAAGAATTGGTGTTTCACGAATATACTAGTGATGATCTTTGTGTTACATTATTTTTATTCACAAGTAAATAAGAATTTTAGTTCAGCAAAATTAAAAGCGGGTGTTTTGTAGCTTTATATAAACTTGGTAGATTATATTGGTGTATGATACAGACGTACCTGAGATTAGCAAAATGTTGAATACACACACATTTGTACATGACAAAATTACCAAATACTGAACGAATTTTGCAGGTAGGTAGACTTGTTAATATTGACTTTGGATTCAAGTCGTATCTGAAAAAACTAGATAATCAATATATATCTTTGGGGACATTTATATCACTTTGTAGATCGTCTTATGTAATTTACAGAAATTTTCTTTTCTGTTTTGAGATGATAATTTTAGTTACAACTTTTCCAGTAAAATTCCATTTATAATTTCCCCCCCAGAAAGCCAATCAACTGCTTCGGCTGCTTTGTTAGATATCGAAGTGATCGTCTCCTGCCTGGATAAACCAGTTTGTCCTTATTGTAAGAGAACATTTTGTGGAAAGGCCACCCTCCGGAGGCATTTACAGCTTCACTTAATGCCAAGACGTTTCCAGTGTAACATCTGTTTAAAAAAATATTCCCGCAAAGACTACCTCATGGAACACATTAAGATGGTGCACAATATGAGGCATAAACATAAAGTCCATCGAAGTCATTGTTAAAAAAAAAAAAAAAATTGTAATTCTTTTTTTTTATCTTTTTCATGTTTGTCAGAAGATCATTACTGATAGAAATCATTTTTGTTTTTATCATATCGCAGATTTCGTTTGAACTAATTTTGAATTTAACATAAAAAATATCATTCATTGATTGTTATATATATTTTTCACTTAATGTATGCAAGTTCATTGAATGAATTCCATAAATAAATAAAAAATGGAATTAGTTGTGTTTATCATGTTGTTTGTTTTCTCGAAATAATCCAATGATTAAAAAACCTTTTAGAAACAAAAAAAATGCTATAAACGAAATAAGGAATACAGGTGTAACGAAAGCAATCAGATGTACCTTCCACACCAATTTCGTGTTTTCTATTCTAATTAAAAAAATTGTTTATTAATTGGTGGATACTGAAGAATGTATACACAATGGTTGCTCTCTTTTAAGTTTATTTAATAATAATTGAAAACATACATGTAAGTGAATAAAGTATTTAATTTATGATCACGATGTTTTTTGTTTGTCATTTAATTGCCAATAATGCCAGGTACAAAAGATATAAAGATTATAGACATAAACAATTTATTTCTCCTGAAATGTCATCCATATTTAATCTGACGATGTTAGAAGTGTGCTTGATATAGAAGGAAATGGATGTAACGTCCGTTAGAATATCTTCTAACAAAGATGTTATTGTTTCCAGGACTAAGACTGCGTGATATGTTACCATGACAACAGTACTCTCATATGAATGTCCGGGTAACACTACATGCTTCCGCTGTTGGCATCACACAGTATCCTCAATAAAGATGTTACGTGGCCAAGAACGAAGAGATGCTGTTTGCTGGAGCCAATGCTTTGCTTTATATAAAACGACAGTTTTCATTTAGTCTTAAATTTATAAAAACGCATTTTTTGAGAATAAGAGTAATACTGATTCGAAGGAAAACTACGAATGCTGATTTCAGCTGATGTTTCCAACTACATTATTAATGTTTGACTACTGGAACACTACTCATTATTACGCTGCACAGTATAAGAGAATACAGCTTGTTGCTGGCTGTTTCTTTTAATTATTTAGATTTACATTTTTTTTCCCCTGCGATACTTCGGTGTCGTAAAACTTGCAAATGCTCAGTTCTGAAAACAACTTTAAAAACTATTATAAACACCAAAAATAATTCGAGTGTTTATTGATTTCCTGCCTGCTTTCACTGATGCCTTCAAAGAAACCTGGTAGACCGATCAAAAGAAAACTGGATCGAATAGATTGCGTACCAACTATTCACTAGTGATCATCATAAGTCATAAATGCATTTGCTTTGGTTTCTAACGTAGAGAAGAGTGATCTGTTTTAATCATTTTACATACCTATACTCGCTTTGAATGCATTGATTTATAAATGGAAATGTATAAATACCCTCAAATAACAGCTTCATTGAAACTCATCTTGTAGAAATTTTAGTTAGACTGGTGAACACATTTCTTATTTAAACAGAACACATTTAACTAAGTATAAATAATTGAAAAGTGGAGCTCTTTTATTAATTGTTAGTTTTGCCAAAAGATTTCAGCCAACTGATTCAAGACAACTGAAATTTTGAAAATTTAATTTCAAAAATGAAGCAGATTTTTTAGTAAATTTTGATAAACCAATCGGTTTTTTCCACAGGTCGCAGAGCTATATGATTGTAAGATCATTCACAACAGTTTTCGCATCATAGTTTCCTCATTTTTTTCTCAAGATTTCATAGTTGTAAACGCATCCTTCTCAGGTCGGTATGGCTACAATGCAGATAATCTATTATCCTGTTTGATCTATTTCTGTTAAAGTATGTGACAAAAGCCAGTCTGTCTGGACGAACCATCATAAAATTTGGGATCTTGAATTGCTCAAGTTTATGTACACGTTTGGATTTTGTTTAAACTGGGACGGTTTTTGTTGTAAAGAAACAACTCCATTACTATTAGTCATATATACGATTGGGAAATCCAGCACATCACTCACGCCTGATGATGTGGGATTCAAAAGATTATTTCAGTGTGTTTTAAGATGCATTCGGGCATTCACAGTTTTTCAAGAATGTCATAAAAATTATTCGACAAATTATTGAAGAATCTGATTGTTTTTTTTTCAGACGAAGCACATCCTGTATGGCTAAGAAGATGAAAATGTATTTGATACACGTTATGGGTTGTGTGAAGGGCAAATTTCACTGCTAATACATATGTTAAACCCATATTAAAATGAAATAGTTTAAAAGTTGATAAAGACACTCCATGCTAATACTTTTTTCTTTTTTTTTTCTCCCCCACAGATGAAGAAAAAGTGCCTGAAATGATCACCCCCGATCTTGACGATATGTTCAGTGGTGTGCAAAAGTTCATCTGTCCTTTCTGCAAAAGGCAATATTCCAATAAGGGCAACCTACGTAGGCATATGGAAGTTCACGTGTTGGCCGATAGGAGGAGATTCCAATGCGAAGTGTGCCTGAAGAAGTACAAAAGAAAAGACTACCTCAAAGAACATATGCTCAATGTGCACAGTAACCTTTTCATTTAACAGGATTTGAACGTAGCACGGGGAAGTTATTACCATGTTTGTGTAACTCATCTCATTGGACTGGATTAAAGGGTATTCGCATAATTATTTTCGGCTCACTGTTTGTAAGAGGTCGTTATGGAGTGCTCTGACAGTGCTTTGTTTCATTTGTGCACCTCCAGTACATTTTAAGTCGTGATAAAGCTTCTAGAATTGTTATCATTCCTTGTACGTTTTGAAGAAAGAATATTATTTATTTCTGGCTTCTGCTGTCATCAGTTAAGATTTTAAATAACCCATTTTGTCCCGTTGGTTGAACGCCTAACATTGACAGTTAATTTTATGACTCCATCTCAGAGTGTTTTATTTAGTGTTAATCTCAAGAAATGTATTCTTCGAAATAATGACCTGAGAGGAATTTAGCCACGTATTTTTCAAGTTTAAAGTAGAAAAATGGGCGAAGTTAAAGGACACGGTGACACTAAAATGAATGCACTTCCAATTATCACCCAAAAGGTTATCCTTGCAACATTGTATTTTTTTTCTGGTACGCTCTTTTTTTACTGAACACCCCCAGACAAATTTTCCGGCCGTAAAATATTAGTATGCCTATATATTTATGATATTACAGGTGAGCACAGAATGACTGACCGAGGTGGGCAATCTTTTTCACTCGCTAGCCACATCACCAACTTAGGCACCGTTTTCGACGCATAACTTTTGCCGATATAAACTTGAATAGCTTGATTTCCCCCCCCCCCCGGGGGAATGACGAATTGTAGTACTTTTAACACAAAAGAAAGATTAGAATTCTCAAATTAAAGTGTTATTAATAGAATAATTTTGTATTAACAATTTAAAATTCAACTAACTTTATGTAAATATAATATTACAACATGAAATAGTATATTTTGTAATTATTATAATTTAACTTTTGGGTTTAAGTACTTTGCTAGCAAGTAGTAACCATAGTATCGTTTACATGTGGTATTATTGTAATAATAAAGGTTTCCGAAAGTACATCTGAATAATTTGGAATACCATTTTGTGTGTAATTGTGTAATTTTGTGTGTATTTAATTGCATTCCGTATGATCCGAAGTTCTAAATGCTCAAACTGTGAAGTTAATAAATATTCTGACGATGACAGGAAATTAGATTAAGCAATATATCATTAAGTAGTATTCAACCCAATGATTGAAGCGCTGAAAGGAAAGAAGCAGAGAGATACTACAGATATTTCGTTTAATGCTAAAAAATTGGGACGTCCTGTTTCTATGCGGAGTCCACTTACATTGTCAAGAAAAATAAAGACAACCTTCTTCAGCTCAATAACTAAAAATGCCACCTAATATTTGGCATTCCGTAAAAGTTTCGCCACCAATATTGTTTTGAGTTGAAGGGGTTGTGAAATAATATGCGATATTATAGCGTATTCACTTGGCACTGATTAGCTAACTTATGGATGAATTAAAAGAAAAAAAAATTTTTTAACCTAACCTAGTCTAGCAAATTAGAAAAAGTTAGATAGGCCATTAAATGACCTTTTATAGGATCGGTGTGGCTCAGGAGAGGACTTTGCCCACCTGTGATTATTTACCGACTTTTTATGCAAATGAATGCTTTGGGGGAGGGGGGGTTTACACAGACTGTATAAAGCATTTATCGTATTAAGATATTTTAATTTGTTTCCAAACACCGTACAACATCAATCCTTTTTTTTTTCTGTATTTTTAAATCGCTAAACTATAATGAGAAATTTAAGGATGGTAGTCGCAAATATGATGCTGTCGGATTTATAGATGTGTGAATTAAGTACTTCCTAAGTTGAATATCCTTGACGTACAATATTATGATTATATTTTAATATACAACATAACCCTCTTAAAGAACTGTGGATCGTTAGAATATTCGCTTCTTGTCTCACCATAGTCGGGAAAGCATTTAGAATTGCTGCCTCTTGAAAGAATAGAAATGTGGGGATGGCGGGGGGAGGTCGAAACAAGGTTTGGAATGTTATTCAGAATGTTATGTAAATGTTATCAACAGTAATGTTGACAGTGTGGCATATCTCTAACCTTCTCATCAAGCTCCTTAAGACGCTCTTATAAGGGGTATTTAAAAACTAATTCAAGTTCCTTATTTAAATATCACCTACAGTATATAGTACACGAAAATTCTATAGAAATTGTGTCAAGTTGCTTAAACTCAAGCAACGAATGCACACAGCATGTATAATACGGTAGCGCTTATCTTGAGCATTGTATACGAATCTTAACTTCTTTGGAATTCGTTACTTTTAGGTGATGGTCGGTAACACGTACGGGTATATATTGTTATAGATAACTAACGTGGTTTTGTTTCATTCTCATAATTTTTTACTTCTAAATGTAACGTGGTTGGAGATAAGTTGCCTTCTTTTTCCATGCAGCAGACAAGCAGAAAGGTATGTGTAGAACGAACAGTGTAAGAAAACATATCAATCGGCTTACTTGTATATAGTCTAAGATCGCAATGCATTTGAAATTGTTCCTCGCAGTTAATACATATTTATGCAAGTTATTTCAAAAGATAAAGCAAATAAAATATTGTTAAATGAAGTGTTGACTTTACCGCTGTATCAGCGGTTTCCTTATAAATTTCTTTTCTGCTTTGTAACCAGTGTTGGAAAAGCTTGCTCGAAATGAAAGACGACTGTTGCACTTACTTGTAACATGCTCACTCAACACCAACCTGTGAATGCGAGTGGGGCCCCATGAATGTTATTTTCCTCTAATTTTTTACCGAATTTTTATGTTCTGTATATACAGGTATAAGCAGCAGTGTTGGTCAATCCTCTGTGCCTTGAGAATAAATATTTATTTAGTATTTTCTTCGTGTCTGTGTTTTATTCTGCTATAATCGCATAATAATACAAAAATATGATTTGAAGACTTCAACGATGAAATTGCTTTTCAATCCGAACAGGTTATAAGCTTTTAAACAGTACAGTATTTAAATTCACCGGGGCATTTTAATCCCCATCATAATATAGAGAAGGAATAATTGACTATATATAATTACATTATTGATAACACTTCGTACTAATGCATCATAGGAGTTTGTCGAGAAATAATCAACAAATCAGACCTCGTTATTTTTATTCTCCATATTTTTTTTTAATTTATAATATACAGAATATCCGATTTTTTTACTTTTATTTCTTAAAAGTTACATCACTGGATTTCAGTTGTTAAAATCGGTGGCGCACCCAGACGGGGGGGGGGGGCTAGGGAACTCCCCCCCCCCAAAAAAAAAAAAGAAAAAAGGGAAAAAAAAACCTAGAAAATTTTCCAAAAATGCTTTGCTAATTAAAATTCATTTTTAAAAAATGTATGTTGTGTCGTGTCTTCCATTTCTATACTACTTATGAATTAGTGATCATTGCAGATGCTCAGTCATAGGTCATATGCGATGCGTGGTGTGTATTCTCAAATCGTCTACTCAACTTTCCCTCTTCCCCAAGATTAAATCCTGAGTGCGCTACTGGTTAAAATATAAACGCTGCATCTGTTCGTTGGTCAATGTCTTGTAAGCACAGATGGATAACATAAAATGCTGGAAATGCGACTGATTTTTCTGTGGATGCCAAATGCTGCTTGCAAGCATGCATAGTAGCGGCCTTAACCTTTTCGAATCCTTTTTTTTTCTAGGTCAACAGATATGGTTATTGTATCTCGGTGGATACCACGTACTTTGATGTCACACGGTAATTATCAGCTTTGTTTTTCTTGGAACATACACTTAAAAGAGAGTTGACAATTAAACATCTGTCATTAATAGATTAGGTTAACACGGAAACAAATAAACGACCTACAAAATCCAGTCGTAAATTACTAATAATAGCATTAGATAAGTCATTACAAATATGATTCAGAAACACTTTTTTTTTTCTTGTGGTAAATTTGGTTTTCAATTATTTTTGTAGATGACAGCACTAGTTTAGACACAATGGCAGCCTTATCCGATGTCGAAGAATTGGGATCAGGCGTGGACGAAGCTCTCTGTCCGTACTGTAAACGCAGCTACTCCAGCAAGGGAAACCTACGTAGGCACATAGAAGAACACCATCTGCTCAATCGAAAATTCCAGTGTGATATTTGCTTCAAAAAATATTCGAGAAAGGACTACGTGGAGGATCATAAAGAACTGGTGCACCACGTGAAGAGCATCCGCAAGAAACGGAAATCGCCTCATCTAACTAATATGCGCATGTGGTCAAGTAGACGACTGCATAATCATTGAAGCCTCAAACACGTTTTAGACTGATGGGTTTTTTCCTGATGAAAAAATTGGTATTGTAGCTACAATGAGAATCTCTGTTTCACAGAACTAAGCTTTATAAAAAAATAAATGAATGTTTCTTTCTAGTTCTTTTAAAATTCATTTTGCAATTCACTTCATTTGACCAATATGTTTTTCAATTTTTCCGTAACATCTTTAGCAGAAACATGCAAATATAACATCGAAATGCATTGTGGTAAACGCAACATGGCATCCTGCACCTTGGTCGTACGAAGGACATGGGAACGTTACTTTCGTGTATAGAATCCGCTTGTTCAGTCGAACATCCTTCACATCATATTGAGGTTGTATATATATAGAAGAAAACTGCATCCAATCGAGTTCAGGCAAGACTATGATTCTGTGACCCAGTAATGTGACCCAGCTTCTGTACGATACACTTTGCCTAAATAGTCATTAATTTTTTTTTTTTTTTTACTGAAAATTACAGATAATTCCCAATTGAGTCTTTTAAAAAGAGAAACCGTGTGCTGTGGTCCTCAGTGACTAAATTTTGAATTTTTATAATATTTAATTTCAGTAGAAACTTCTTCATTCAAATTGCCGTCTAATTACTCAGAGTCCTCTGAAGGATGGTAAGAAGTGAAAATGGAGCACAGTCGTATATTTGCAATTGATTTATCCCAGAAATTCTGATGCATGTTTTGCTAAAAAATTATTCAAATACCACTTAATAACACCTGGTTTTAACACACAAGTTGGTATTCTATCAAACATGTCCACAATCTGATTGTCATTCGCAATACATGTTTTTCGTTTGAAAAAATGAGCACTTAGGGGTTAATAAAATGAAAAATTTGATATTGTGATAGAAATTAGGCGTGTTGTTTTATATTAAGTGGAACTACTAATTCACAATCACAATACTTCTAGCAAGTAATATTATATTATATTAATCACAAAATACGACCATAACACACTCAAATATACTCCGAATAGCAATACTAGTGTATTTATATTGTCAGTGTGTTATTGAGGACACAGTGTAATCATTGGTAACGTAGGTTTAACAATCGTTCACTTATTTTCATGTATGCCACCACTTTTCCAGATTCCATGATCATCCTGTCGGACGCCGAGGATCTCATAGCAACAGTGGACGAAGTCATCTGTCCGTATTGCAAAAGGAGTTACTCCAGCAAAAGTAATCTGCGCAGACACATCGAAGAACGCCATCTGAGCAATCGGAAACGCTTCCAGTGTGACATTTGTTTCAAAAAATATGCCCGAAGAGATTACGTGGATGATCATAAAATTCAAGTACATCGGATGAAGAATATCCGACAGAAACGGAAGTATGCTCGCCATATATGAATATCCGAGATGAACGTGGACTTCAACACATTTATCGGTGGTTAAGTGAGAAGGACGATGTCTGTGTAGTAATATTGTGTGGTGTTGCTGTGTACTCCTAGATGGGTAAAGCTGTCTCCTATCTGTGCTTAGCCGGGCAAATTTCATCCTTCGTTGAGGCGGGGGGAAGGAGTGCCGTTTCATGAAGAACTATCGAAAGAAAATTTGCTAAAATTTTACTGTTATTTTTACTTACCCCCTTAAAAGTGCCTCTCTCTCTACTATGCTAATACCGTAAAGGTAGATGGGTACTTTGTTGAACGGTTTTAAAGGGATAAAAATTATCCGTGCGTTGTTATAGCTAGATAGGATGCAATATTTGCTCTTTTGAAACTTCGAAGAAGGCTCTAGGAGCAAACACAAACTGCCATATCCATCGAACTGTTTTTAATTTAATCATAAATTCATTAAACTATATATACAGTATATAATACTGTGATTCTGCTTTGATAGTTCAATGTATGTTCACAGCACAATAGATAAGCATTTCATAATCGATATTCTAGTCCTTTGAAGCATTCTCAAGGTTGAAGAAATTACAACGCAAAGGCACACATTCAAGAAATGGATTACGATACGAAATTCAAGCAGACTCTTGATTGCACCCAGTGCAGCTAAAGATTGGTGGATGCGCTATTTTCGGAAGGATGAAGGGTTACATTGTTATCCATCCGCCAGATCTTCGGCAGTTTCAACTAATTGTACCCGGTGTTCAGTAAGGCATATTATAGTATTTCCAAAATACTTCTGGAATTAGCTGCGTGTTGGGGTTTCATCTCCGTCTCACCGAGTGACGAAAGAGCACGTGTCATGCCCGACCCACTTTTGCCTTACAGGGAAGTGAGGGGAAGAGAAACACTCGACTGCCTTCACGACTACTCACTTCTCTGCCTTGAGAATGCTTTATAAATCGAGACGATATGCTGATAATCAAATGTTTTATCTTCTTTTACCTTTGTCAGGTGAAAATACATTAAACCTTCAAAATAATAGGCATAACTAAACACGTCTGAATACCTCTTTATACCGTAGTTTAGTGACATACACACAGGCCAGGCACAGATGAGAGAGGGCGATCGGCAAAAGTGGCCAACATACCCACTTTGCTTCCTAGTCGATATTTCGAACTTGAAATTGTTTTTACTGCCTGAGTTTTGTATATGAGATGGCTGTGTAATGTGTAAAATCGATAACTGATTCAAAATGGTGTTTGACTGTATGTCATTTCAATGAGTGTTGCAATCATCCGTTCACATAAAAAAAAAAAAATCAACAGAATAGAATGCTAATAAAGAAAACGTAATTGAAATGTGCAGGTATTGTGGATGTCAAAGTTTGGAAAAAATATTTTCAGTGTATTAACGATCTAGAAGTCAGGTATTTTATTATTTCAGACCAAATAAAAAATTTTTGACAGTGTTCTGTTGTAGTTATTAAAACACTTGCATGTCTGCACTATGAATTCCACAAACACCCCTCCGCAACAGTGATTTAAATAATAAAAACTATATTTCTGCCTACTTCCTTATACAGATAACAACCACTTTTACAAATGTATTTCTAGAATCCATTGTGATATTGATTGCAAATGTACGTGTACGGATTAATTCTTTTCGTGGAAATAAAGAAACAAACTTGTACTAGAGAGGAAGATGCAGCCCAAGAAGCCTCGAAAACCAGTTCCAACATTAGTGCTTTGTTTAACAAGAACCACAATATCCCCCCCCCCTCCATTTTTCTTCTGTTTCTTTTCCCAGTTAATTCAGTAATGTTTAACTTTTGTTGCAGAACAAATAATCGAATTTTTACCCTTCTTTCAGGTATTCTCACTGTGATCGAAGAGGCCACAGGTCAGACGGAGAAAATTGACGATATAATGGCTAGTCTCATGGAGCCTGTCTGTCCGTTCTGTAGTCGTGCTTACTGTAATAGGGGTACTCTTAAGAGGCATATAGAGGAACGCCATCTGGCGAACTCCAGGAGGTTCCAATGCGATGTTTGTCTTAAAACGTTTAGAAGAAGGAGCTATGTCTTAGATCACAAACGTTTAGTTCATCATATGCAGATTTCTTAGCGAAGCGAACAGTTCTTACTTTTCTTGCTCAAAGGGAACAGTTTTGGAGTGAATGAAATGGCCAAAAATCAAACCAAATTGCATTTTTAGTATTATTTTTCACAGGACCATCTCGTTTCTGTGCAATGTTGCCTTTTATTATAATCCAGTTAGTCCTTGTTAAGGCTTTACTGTTAAGAATTATTTATTAAATTGTTTAATTTGAAGTTAAACCAAAATGTTGAAAATAATGTACAGTTTCTATGTCATCCATCCATCTATAAACAGTGTTGACTGAATTTTTTTATGAATAAAAAATATAAATTGTTTTTTCTTTACTTGTGTTTTTCCTTTTTTTTCCCCCTTTGTTCATCACCAAAGTATTTTGATAGGAAACTGGATGATAAATTAGATATCGTGGATTATTTTGTAAAATACTACGCACAGCTGAGAAATTTCTTTGATAATTCACCTAAACCTAATTCATTTATTGGAAGTTACATTCATTGACATTCTTGGTTATAAAAATAGCAAACATAGTTAACCATTTAAACAGGTTGTAATTAATCCAGTGAATTTGGCAGATCAGTGAGTCAGTATGTATTTTTTTCGCTTTTTATCAAATGTATGCTGTTCTGTTACGCTGAATGTATTTAACTGCATCCTGAAACCAGAACAAAGACAGGTACTGTAGTGTGAGTTTATCATCACCTCATTCCAATTATTGGTGTGAAAAAGAAATTAATTCTTTCGGGGGGATGGGAACGTAGCAATTCAGCAAGAGTCATCTATATTTTGAACAGTTCTTTAACTGCTTCGAATCATCCGAATTTTGGATATTGATGACTGGATGGTTTTGTTTCTAATTATTGGTTTTCTCCGACTCTAGACAGAAAGCTTGGGGGAGGGGAAGAAGTAGACGCTCCACCCAAAAAATATATTATGTTAAAATGTGAAACAGTTTGTGTCTGTAAAATTTTCAGATCCGCTTATTTTTCTCACTGCAGTAAAATATAATAATATTCAGTTCGTAATGTATGCATTTGAAAGCATGTCAGTTACTGGTTCTGATCATTTCCAAAGCTTCACTTTTTTTACGGCATCTGTACGAGTATATTAAATAATATCGAAATGTATTTCAAGTGTCATTTTTATAATCAGAATTTTTTTTTCCGAAAATAACTTTCATTTCTAGCGGTCATCACATTTTACAGGCATATCCTCCTCCTCCTGCTTCCTCAAAGTGTCTGCTCTCATTCAAGCAGGATCGTAACAGTTCAATGATGACTCTGATTTATAAGTCAACGTGTTTATTTGCAGTCTATTATTTCAATTATGACAATAGTATTATCATCTTTTTAGCGTCATCAACTGTGTGAATGATGAATGATGTGGCTTCAAGTTATGCACATTTGAAATAGAAATCTTTTCGTGATGATCTCTAGCATGAAAACAAACTTAATTTATGATGAGTGAGTACAGAGAAAGGCAATTATTCTACAAGCCATTAACTTTTTTTTTTTCAAAGTGTACTTACCAATTATCAAATGCGAATTCAATTAACAATCCATGTAAGTGTATTACAAAATAATTCCTTGAGACACAAACAGCTGCACTAGGTACAAATAAGAGACAGATGAAAGTTACACAGTTGACAATATATATTCACCTTGCTTCCTGGTAGATCGCTTCGACGGAAAATCGATTTAAATGCCTCACCATTATAAGATGTCTATGTAACGTGCACTGTTACTGGTTCAGTTTCTAAATGGTATACGATTTCAAAATAAATAAAACAGAACAGAATGCAAAAAGCGTCAATGAAATGTGCGAATTCAAGTATTTTGTATGCATAATAATGTGTTTTATATATGCAAGGTTTGAAGAAATATTTTGGTATATTAAGACGACTTAAAAGTCAGATCAATAACACTCTTCTGATGTAGTTATCAATAAACATGGGTATACATGCACAATAAATTTCATAACCGTGTTTTAATTTGTGTGCGTGTTGAATTCCTCTTCTGCCTATTTCTTTATACAGATAACAACAACAACAAAAAAAAAAAAAGCACTTCTGGGAATCAGTGTGATATTGATAATAAATGTGTGTGCCCAGATTCAGTTTAACCTAGCGTATTTCTATATATTATTATCAAGTTCACGCACACTAGACAGGAAGATGCAGACCAGGAGGCCTCCAAACAATTCAGATATTTGGCGCATTCTTTAACAAGGACCGCGATATTCTCTCTCTCTCTCTGTATATGTCTTTAGGCTCTTAGTTCAGTAAATGTTTAGCTTTTGTTACAGAACGAAAAAATCGAATTTTTTCTCTTCTCTTTCAGGTATTCTCACTGTGATCGAAGTCACAGCTCCGATGGAGAGCATTGATGATATAATGGCTAGTCTGAAGGACCCTGTCTGTCCCTACTGTAGTCGTGCTTACTGTAATAGGGGTACTCTTAAGAGGCATATTGAGGAACGCCATCTGGCAAACCCAAGGAGGTTTCAGTGTGATGTTTGTTTTAAGACATTTACCAGAAGGAGTTATGTCGTTGATCACAAACGTTTAGTTCATCATATGCAGGTTCCTTAGGGAAATGTGTGGTGGAAAAGCTCTCGTTGTTGGGACTCAGACGGAAGGCTTCTGCAATGAACGAAATGTCCAAGAATCAAACCAAGTTGCTTTTATTTTCTTTCCAAAAGAACTATTTTATTGTCCCTGTGCAATGTTACCTTCTGTTATAACGAGATTAAGTCCTTGCTAAAACTTTAAGGAGGACTACAGTTAAGAACGTGTCTGGTTATTTATTAAATTGTTCAATTTGAACTAAAATCGAAACGTTGTTGAAGATTGTTGCTCACACAACTGCATTGCAATGTACAGTTTTTATGTCACATCCATCCATCCAACCATAAGCAGTGATTGGTCGAAATTTTCTTTGCGAATAAAAAAATGTATTTATTTTTACTTGTTTATAAGTGTGTGTTTCTTTTCAAAATACGATCCACAGAACGATGTTCAACTATTACTGAAGTAGTTTCTTACCAAAGGTAAGCTTCTTTCACTAAGTATTGGATGATAAATGAAATGTCGTTTATTCTGTTAATATGTGTAAACATAACACATCTCGGAAACCTTTTCGACAGTTCACAAAATCCAATTCATTATTTAATTTACTGAATGTTGCTAATAATTGCGCTGAAATTTCTGTGCATATAGAGATAAAAAACATAGATCGCCATTTGCCAACAAAATATTGTAGTTGCTCAAATTAACTTTGCCAATTGTGTGCTTCATTAGTGAGTTATTGAGGCTTGCTTGCATTTCAGAGGAGTACTGTTTTTGATAATGATTATTGGTTTCTCTCCCTTCTCGTAGCGTACAGGACTCGGTTAAGTTTGGGAATGTACTTAGCTACCACCTTTGAAAGCAAGAGTCAAACCAAACTGTAAAAAGGTGAGTCGGCATTGCATGCATTGGTGTTCATGCCACAAACTCTGCATACATAAATAGAAATTCAACGAAGAGATGGAAATTGTGTGAATTTATTAATGAGCTCCTGGTACTTGACTAATCCCCCCCTTAATTGAAAATATTTTGTAGTATTCAAACAAACTGTTTGGAAGTAATAGGGAACATTTTACCATTGAACTGTTGATATCGGGATTAGTTGTCATGGAAACATTGCATCACATATGTCTCTCTCTCTCTCATCAAACTCAACTTTTTAATTATATATTTAGTAAGATATAGTAACCCATCTGATTCTTAGTCATAGAATTTTATGTGCGGATATCTTCGTCTTGTCACCAAAGTGTCTAAGTTTAAGGATAACTTGCTGATAATTTTAGCCATATAAATAATACTGAGGATAATCATCAAGATAAGTGTGAACATCAGTTGGCAGCTGCACATTTCAACAGCGAAATTCAAAGACTTGTTTGTTGGTGCATTCTGTCCACAATATGTAAAAAATGTGGATTTTTTAACATTTTATTGCGTATTTTTTCACTTTCTCGTTTTATTTATGAAGCAGTTTTTTTTTTAAATTGTACTATCTCGTGGAATAAAAAAATACCGTCTGTGTAGCTTTCATAATAAAATATTGTTTTATTTCCAGTGTTTATGACTTCAAAGATGTTATCTTGCACTGACTTTATTCACTTAAATCATTTTTTTAAATTTCTGACTGCCAACCCAGTCAGTTGTGTGTAATGTAATCGTAGAGAATGATTCGGAAGCCTCTTTTCTCCCTCTACTTTTTTATTTTGAAAAACTATTTAGAAAAAAAAATCAGTATCCGATGTCCAAACAGTACTCTGGTGCTCGGATGTATTCACTTACACACACGCATTGAATTACACCGTGTATTATTTTTAAGAATTTAAACGAGCACAAAGTGAAGTGTGTTTATTTTTTCACCGTTGGAATTTCATTATTGTTACATGCAAACTTTTCTACAAAGGAGCATACGCACTGCGCATGCGTCGAAACACGTTTTAAAAGCCAGCGCATATTTCTATTATTCATAATATGTTCTTTTGGTATACTTTGAAGCCTATTAAAAAGAAAGCCACTTACAAGATCACTTACAGTCTGCTGTATGACAGGTGCATGTATGAGACAGTAATATAACGACATATTCTTGTTTTCAGATGCGATGCCCATCTCTAAAGGATCTTCCATTGACATCGACGAAATCGTCGCCAATCTCAGGGAACCTGAATGTCCGTACTGCGGCAGAAGTTTTTGTAGTAGAGGCAATCTCCGCAGGCATATGGATCTTCACTTCCTGCCCAAGAGGTTCCAGTGCGATATCTGCTTCAAGAAATATTCCCGCAAAGACTACCTCACCGAACACAAGCAGATGGTGCACAGCGTCAGGATGGCTCGCCGTCGTAAAAGGGTTTATCACCGCTTCTCGTAGCCGGATTAGCAGCGCAGCGCAGAAAAAAAAATTATTTTTTATTGGTTTTGCACGCGGGCAGGGGTGACACTGATGTACCTGAAATAGTTGCATATGATAGCACTCAGTCCAAATAAATTTATCTATAAAAAGAGATGTTAGAAGTGTTCATTTGATTTTATGACGTCACTCGTCATGCGCTACGCATTCAAACCATGCGCGCTAACAAACAATGCTTAGAAATCCTATAAATCAATCAGATGGAGAAACCATAAATACAGAAAAATAAATAAATAAAACAAAATAATAAAGAACGAAGGAATAGGAGTGATACTTCAATTATCCCAACCTAGCTTCTTTCACTGATGCTTTATTATCGATGATTTGATCGGAAGCAGCGTACGTCATCACAATTACGATCAGCTGCTCCCCACCTACACGTGATTCTGTCAATAAAATCAAGCGTTCATTGTGGTAAATGAAACATTAAATTACCGGCCTCGTTGACTGGGTGGTTTAGCACATCCACTTTCCAACCAAAGGCTTGCGGAATCAAATCCTGTAGTGGATGAATGTCTGCGAAATGTGCAATAGGTTGACACCACTTCACAAGTGGGAGGGGTATAAAAATGCAGTAATTCTTCTAAAAGAGAACAACGAAACTGTGGATAACTAAGAAGGGTAGTGAGTCCTGTATCGAAGTCCAAAAAAAGTTAATAACTTATCATTTTTATACGTAATTTTTATTTGATTCAAGTGCCGAATACCATTTAGTTTTAGGCATAATTGGTACCGTTCTGCCTCATCAAAATGACGGGTTCTTAACTGAACGAAACGGAACCAGACAGATCCAAGGTTTTTCCAGTTATGAATCAAATCGAGCCCTTTAATTTCTTTCATCCCTTCAAAAATAATCCTTCTTTTTTTATTGTTTCAGAAAATATTTTAATTCGGTTTGTGTCCTTTTCACCGTCAAAGCAAGACTGTGCGTCCACCGACAAAACGTACGCCACTCACGAAATCCGGTTGGTGCCAGTGTGTGTTATTGCGTCCGGGTGTCCTTGACGACGGAAGTTGGTGTCGGTTAGCGTACTTGACCTACCTACCCCTGACGGCAGGGAAGCAGCCTGTTCGATTTCCAACGTTCCTCGCCTGAAGTAGCTCAGTTTTCAGTAAGCGAAGATCGCCCGTTGTCCTCTGCAAACAAGAGAGAGAAAATGGCAGAAAGCACCTCCATCTGCTTTTGCAGTCGTGCATATGACAATTTAGAAACTTCCCTGCGCCCTTGTAGTTGGATTCCAATTTCCGATTCCTTTAATTGGATTTCTTTTAATTCAGTTCATGTGCTGGCCGCCCTGAGCGTGTAAACACACTTATGGAGTGACGGATTCTATCGATTGCCGACCGTTATTTGTTTTTCTCTTCATCGCTTACAACCTGCTTGCTTCTCTCTCCTTGATCCTCGTGACCTTTCGTGCGTAGCTCGCGCAGATCACCGTAAAGTTAGTGATAAGATCACTTAATGCGGGTACAAAACGAGAGAATCACCGTTGGCTGATTTCCGTGCTTGCAAGCATCAATGAGTTAATCAGTGGGCGTAACATTCTCCGACTGCTTCATCTCAAGAGCTCCGATTTCCCCCCCCCCTAGTTTTCTTTAATTCAGTCCGAACTATTCTAACCCTTCCCTCCACTAATTTCAGTAAGATGTCATTCTTGCCCACCAAATAAGTACATCTTCAAATATTTGAAGGCGCACGAAAGTGAACACAGGAAGAAAATTTTCTTACATGATGCTGTGCGAAATTGGATCACAAAAAACAGGAATTGGATTTTCGAGCGAAGACAACTCAGTTCATCCGACATGCCTTCGTGCGAAAAAACAGGAGGTTCGGATGCGAAGACAGCGACAAAAAAAATCCTCACAACAAACAAACCTGCCGATGAACACACAATGAAATTATTTTTCTAAAGTGAAAAATATTTCATTTTAAAAGCATCGTTTTAATCAATAAAATGCACACGTTCTCTGGGCCTAAACGTGCGCAACAGAATTCTGTTGTGTTCATCAAAACGCATCCGAATTCTAATAAAATTTCGGTTCCTTCAGAATTGGCAGCGCTTAACGAAGAAATGACAAGACTGAAAGAACAGTAAAATAAACATGTTGAACGTAGTTTTATGAGACGTACGTAATTTATTAAATGCTTGCGAGCTCATAGCCATGGCTCCTCACTGACGTCTTCTCTGTCAACCCCATAGCGAAGGTGTTGGGACTTTCTATTGGCGCGTGTCGGCCGTGCAATTCCGTCCACTTAAACTCTTCAGAAAAAGTTTCTCTCGGATTGAGGAAGATTCACAGAAATAAATTGAAAACAGTAAATCACAACAAAAAAGAAATACCCCATTGATATTAAGGGGTCTTCCGTAAATTACATTATGCTGTTTTACTGATTTTGAAAAAGCCCCCTTCCTTCCATAAAATGGTATCAAACTGTAATGGAATACGACAAAAAAAAAATCCTCACAACAAACAAACCTGCCGTTCAACACACAATGAAATTATAAACAGATTTCAGTTTAGCATCACAACACGGTGTCTATAGAGCAATTTATGGTTGAGCTTTAACCAAAAAAAAAAAAAAAGAAGTGAAATATAGAATTTTCTTAAGCCTTTAATTTTCAGGACAGCCGATAGAAGAACCAGTTGAATTATATTAAGGTGTCGAGATCCTTCAAATGATGCAGTCAAGATGTGCAGATATCTGAAGTAAGGTTTTAATCCCAACTGCCAATTTTATGCTGACACGCTCGCATAAAATAATGCTTGGGACGTTCGCGATTTCGTTTCCTGCGTATTATCTTACATTATACTCGACATAACACATGCGATGTCATTTTGTTCCAACCACAAGATTGAGTTTATAAAATTCTCCCAAGATGAGCTACACGTTGATCTCGTACAAAAGCAACTGTATGGTCGTTGATGGGGAGGGGGATGAATTATACAGCGAGAATCCAAACGAAATTAGTAAACGCAGAAGATAACCACAACGAAGATTAATTCCGTCAACAAAAAAGTCCGCTTCCACAGAATTCTTCCTCTTTAATGTGGCTCTGCTGGAAGATCGTTTCACTTTCAGCCAGTAAACGTGCTCTAAGGTTTGTAAATATAAAATGACACGTGCAAATAATAAAAAGTGGTTCGCTGATTGCGAACCTGTTATGTTACGCACTTTTGAGTGCTTTTCAGTTCATGTTTTCTTTCATTCTCCCAATTTGCCACGTAAGAATTTTTGACGGCTCATCGCAGAATGTTTTCTTTTGCAGCCGCCTTCCTGGAGAAGACGACGGTCATCATCAACAACGACGGCACCCTGTCGGTGCACGAGGATCCCGTGTGTCCGTACTGCCACCAGAAGTTCTTCAACAAGCAAACCCTTCGACGGCACATGGAGAGGCACGTGCTCATCGATCGCAAGCGTTTCGTGTGCGACATCTGCCACAAAAAATTCTGCCGCAAAGACTACGTGCGGGAGCACAAGCAGAACGTTCATGGACTCGCGAACTGAACTGGAGGCAGTGCCGTAACGAGGGTATGAAGCGCCTGTGGCAAGTGTCTAACTCGCCCCCCCCCAACCCAAAAATGACAACAATTTTGAAAAATATAAATGTAACAAGTTA
This sequence comes from Typopeltis vanoorti, assembly GCF_054136105.1. Taxonomy (NCBI): domain Eukaryota; kingdom Metazoa; phylum Arthropoda; class Arachnida; order Uropygi; family Thelyphonidae; genus Typopeltis; species Typopeltis vanoorti. The sequence continues at coordinate 114,352,350 of NC_143563.1, read as the reverse complement.
AATTTTACTAAATGCAGTATGTTAAATCTTAATCCCATCAACATGAGTTGCCTGTAAATCCAATTATGTGTTTGTACAAATAAATAATCTACTAAATAAGAATAAATTTTTATTCATATTCAGTGACAAATAAATTCAAGAAATACACGACGTAGGTGTAATATAATAAAAACATAAATAAGTTCATCATATTTTACAAAGAAATTTTTCTAGCTTTTTCATTTGCAAACACATCTATTATATCGTCATAATTCAAAGTTTTTGCAATATCTTTTTCAATTGATGCTGTAGACATGTTTGTCAATCGCTCTTGTCCAATAGAAGAACGAAGGTACAATTTTCAATTTGCTAAACGAAAGTTGGCAGGAAGATGTTCTTACAGGCATTCTCATGAAAATCCTTAATGCTACGTCTAGTTTGGATACGTGTTTTGTAATGAGAGTTCGTAATTTTTTTTTTTTTGCAAGATTTGAATCGTCTAAATTTTAAAAAACTTCCATAGCTTGATATTTGAAACTCAATTTCACATACAAATTCTGGAGCATCTAAGTCGCTATTACATTTCAATGCCAGGTCAGCTGCGCATCGTTTGAGATCATCCAGCTGCATAATTTTTAAAGCGTGTCCATTTAAAAAAACCGAAGTCGTTTGCGACCTCTGGTAAATCTATCATTGAGGAGTATTAGATCGAAACTTCACACATTCCTTTTTTTAGTAATGCAGTTTCATTCATGGCAAACGAATCATCAGTAGCTTTCCCACCAGGCATATTTTTTTATTTTGCGCCGTCTCTTTTCTGGAATGCACGTTTCAATATGTTTCGGCTAAACTTTTGCCGGATTGTGAAGCGAATCGAAAATACCATTTCGGTATTGTTGAATTTTATTTTTTAGAGCTTTTATCATTTTCGACTATGTTTTTTTTTTTCCTTGTAAAAGTAAATTTGCTTTATTTATCTTTCCTAATACTGTATCTCAAAATATTAATCGTACAACAAAATTAAATTTTGTTAATAATTTTCGCAACATTCGAGCCTTTGTTACAGAGTCTACTGTAACTTGTCTTTCTCCATCACACATTTCATTAAGAAGTTGTATTATTGAAGGCATTTGATTTCGTAAGGCTTTTACCGCGTTAGCTTTCGCGGACCACCTTGTGTCACTTAAACCTTTAAGACGAACAGATAATTTTTTCCTTTAAAAGATCCCGTCTACTAGTGGAATTTACAAAAAAGTTAAACAATTGTTGCAAAACATGATTTCATTTGAACAGATGTTTGTGCAGCATGAACGTCTATTAAATTAAGGCTGTGAGCAGTGCATGGAACAAAACTCGCCATATTGTTTAAGCTTCTGGCTTGTACCCCCTTGTATTTACCTGCCATTTTCGCTCTATTATTATCTGACTGTCATCTTATATTTCTAATATTTAATCCGTCTGATATTAACTTTTTTTTTGATGTCATTCGCAAGTGCTTCGCCAGATTTTGCACGTATTACAATAAATCTGTGAAGGTTTCTTCAATGCTACATTTATTCGTCTCAGGATCAATGTTAACATAGCGCAAAGTGTGAGTTATCTGTTGTGGTGAGAAGTGTCAGGTGTGCTATCAAATAAAATAGAAAATTATTTTGCTCTTTGAATATTTGAAATAATATGCTGTCAATTTTAGAATAATTACAACTATATTAATTATATCATTTTGTATTACAGGAGAGAAATAATTAACTTGATTTCTCTTGTGACTTTCAATATGTTGCGCAGTAATAGGATCGTAATGACTAATTACTTCTATCGTGTTCAAACATTTTCCGCATTAGGGATCAATTTTTTCACAAGTTCCCCTCAAAGGGCATTATTTTTTACGCAGTGCAGAATGGCAGCCAAAATAACTTTAAAAATATGCCTCCACTTTTCTTTTTCTTTTAAAATTGCTTCTTGTAATTGATCGTCTATAAAGCCACTTTTCTTAATTTTTGATTCGAAAGTTTTCCATTGGACGTAATTTTTTTATGATATAATGAATTTTCATGACGTGGTAACATAGGATTTAAATGCTGCCAGTCTCGAAACCCCGCAGTGGTCCATACATTCTGATTTTTTCAAAATTAATACATGGAAAACAGAACAGTGCATCTTTTCGCTTGCAATATATCAACCAATTTCTGAGTACTTGTTCTCCGTTTGACATGGTTTTTACAAACCATTTTTTTTAATCAAAATCCCGATTTTCTGTATTAGGATAAACACTTATATTATCGCACATTCATATCATATATGAATAAGGCATGGAGTGTGAAATTAGACTGGCTTCAGTGCAAATGACAACAGCGAAGTGATGCACTGGGGCAAGTTGTCTTTATAATTGTGAATAGGTTCGATACAGTCAGAAAAAAGAAAAAAGAGCACTAAAGCCCTACTTTACCTTGGGCAAGTTCACTGCTGTACTGATGGTTAGAATAGCCTTTAAATGTTTTCGCACATCTTGCGAAATCATGCCGAACTGAGTCTAAATATTAAATGAGATGCGCAAGCAAGCGCAGTACTTTGTATTCTGTTTTTTAATTTAATTTTCATGTGCACATTTTTAAACGGAAGTAATTACCTTGCTACTTTTGTGTTTAGTTGAACTTTATGTAACGGCTACAAAACTCCTGTCAGCCGTTGCCGTTGAAACATGTGAATCAACGTGCCTGCTGAGCGGAAAAAAGTAGCTCAATCGGCTTTAGCAGAAAATCAAGGCGTGAGTAGAAACAGGAAATGCGCCTGTTTGTAAAAAAAAAAAAAAAAAGAAGTGAAATATAGAATTTTCTTAAGCCTTTAATTTTCAGGACAGCCGATAGAAGAACCAGTTGAATTATATTTAGGTGTCGAGATCCTTCAAATGATGCAGTCAAGATGTGCAGATATCTGAAGTAAGGTTTTAATCCCAACTGCCAATTTTATGCTGACACACTTGCATAAAATAATGCTTGGGACGTTCGCGATTTCGTTTCCTGCGTATTATCTTACATTATACTCGACATAACACATGCGATGTCATTTTGTTCCAACCACAAGATTGAGTTTATAAAATTCTCCGAAGATGAGCTACACGTTGATCTCGTACGAAAGCAACTGTATGGTCGTTGATGGGGAGGGGGATGAATTATACAGTGAGAGTCCAAACGAAATTAGTAAACGCAGAAGATAACCACACCGAAGATTAATTCCGTCAACAAAAAAGTCCGCTTCCACAGAATTCTTCCTCTTTAATGTGGCTCTGCTGGAAGATCGTTTCGCTTTCAGCCAGTAAACGTGCTCTAAGGTTTGTAAATATAAAATGACACGTGCAAATAATAAAAAGTGGTTCGCTGATTGCGAACCTGTTATGTTACGCACTTTTGAGTGCTTTTCAGTTCATGTTTTCTTTCATTCTCCCAATTTGCCACGTAAGAATTTTTGACGGCTCATCGCAGAATGTTTTCTTTTGCAGCCGCCTTCCTGGAGAAGACAACGGTCATCATCAACAACGACGGCACCCTGTCGGTGCACGAGGATCCCGTGTGTCCGTACTGCCACCAGAAGTTCTTCAACAAGGGAAGCCTCCGAAGGCACATGGAGAGGCACGTGCTCATCGATCGCAAGCGTTTCGAGTGCGACATCTGCCACAAAAAATTCTGCCGCAAAGACTACGTGCGGGAGCACAAGCAGAACGTTCACGGACTCGCGAACTGAACTGGAGGTGCTTTTGTTTGCGACCGTTATCGACTTTCAGTGGCCTTGTTTCCTGGAGTGCTTCGTGTTATTCGTTACCGAGACGGTCTTCCCAGGCCTTTCTATATTTTTGTATCTTTAAGCGGACGCATTGCGACGACCAGTTCGCGATCAGCGCTGTGGAAGCAAGTTCGAAGATTTCCGAGGGGTAAGGTGACTCAACTAGAACTGATTATTCTTTTTTTTGTTTGTTTGTTTGTTTTTTTCTTTTGGAGCGAATATTTTTTTAAAGTTAAATCCGTTTCAATTGCTGTGGTGGTCTCAACTCATTTTGCTGGAATAAAAGCCTTTTCACTTCCAACAAGTATTTGTTTCTCTGATCACGTGACACTCTTCGCAAACAGCCTTCCAGACTGCATTTCTTCCGCTTAGGACTCACAACATCATAGACAGAATTCAGATCCAATTCGACACTTAAAAAAATTAAAAAAAAAAAGTCTTATAAACCGAAGTAGCTATAGAAGCTCATCTAGACTTTTACAAACAAATATGCCGCGGTGGTGGGATTCGAACCCACGATCTTTTATCAGAGCGCGCGTATAATATCCACTTGGTCAACCAAGCCAGCAAAAAAAAAATAAATAAAAAAAAAACATTAACAGCAGTAAATAATCGAAATATTTCGCACTGATCAAGACAGAAATTTCCACGATGATAGCGTTATATCCTATAGCTGGAATACATTGTCGAATTTAAGTTAGGTATGCCATCGGAAAAAAGAAATGGAACTTATCAAGCGACTCAGTAGCTGAAAGTGTGAAAATAATCTGAAAAAAAAAATATATATATATATATTATTATTACCTGACGCCTCCAGGGAGTCCAAAGACTCATGGAGGGAGGGTACCTACTCTACAACCCTCCGTCTCCACCTCTCAATCCACAACGAACCACATCATGTACACCAACGCCATAAGGGAGTACGTATCAACTTAACTCAGCTTGATTTTTAAGAAAAAGAGAGGGGAGAAAAAACTTGCACCTCATCCAAATAAAGCACGCAATAAGATATGTCTTACACGTTTCTTACTTGTAGAATCGTGTAAAGCATATCTTACATGGTTCTACAAGCACGAAGCTTGCTCCTGTCTGCTTCTTTAAATAATTGGTTCCTCCCTGGTCAATTAGAGAAAGAATCGGATATTGAAATGAACTAATAAGATTGTCACTAACCGTCTTCTTCATACGTAAAATTAAAAGGATCGTTAATTGTTAGAACTGGAACTTTTAATCTCTGTTATTGTTCCCTATTCGTATTGATATCCTGGAGTGTTATTCAGGTGAGAACAAGTCATTTAATAGACCCTTAAGAGTTAAATGACAAATATCGAAAAGAGATGGGAAAAAAAAAAAACAAAAAAGAGCATTCTTCAGCGTTGCTTTTCTTTTTCTAATATCCATCCTCCACGGTATATCAGTTAGTTATACGAATGAAGGTGGATCCTTGCTGAAATTCTTTGCTGAGGAAAAAAAAATGTACAATTCGGAGTGGAGAAATAAGCTTATTCCATTTTCCATAACTTCAATTCTGAGTTTTGCGATAAAAAATAAAACCAATACATCGGCGAATAACATCATTTGAAATTGGTAAAAAAAAATCGGCAGATAAAAAGAATCGATTGTAATCTCATCGTTATTTCCCTTACTACAATTTGCACGGGCTAAAACTGATTCCACCCAACCAGCAACTGAGAACCCCAGCTGAGGTAAACCACCACCGGAGAAGTGGTGCACTTCTCGTAAAATCTCCGCCCATTTGGAACGCCAGATGGTGGCACTTCGCAGATTGTTCAGTACTGCCGAACTGTTTCCCAAGGGTACTTGCAGACGTGATAGTGTTCGGTTTCGAGAGTAATCCTCCCTCCTGTTTGATTCCTCGCTGCCTTCTTAACGCAGTAGCCAGAACGACCTCAGCGAAACAAGGCAATCACTTCTTTGTGGGCGATTTGGGTTCAGTTAAGGCGGCTTCGCTGTCTCAAATTCGGTGAATTTAAAGAATTTTGTTGTCAACTGCTCTTACCGAGCCATTCTGCCGAGAGAGAAAGTTGCTCAACCGCCTGGCGCGACCAATCGAGGTGGTCACGTGCTCTGAGTGACGTAAAAGCCGCTGTTGTTCTGCGTTCGTGACCTCCACCGTTTTTCATTTTCAACATTCTTTTAACACTCGGGAGGTCGAATCTGATCTGACAGATACACGCTAATTGTTAACACGAATATTCTTTAACCTGTCTATTGCATAGGTTGAAGGTCATGAGTAGCTGCGCGTGAGTATATTATGAGTGCTATTTCGCACTTTTGTTGCTGTCAGTTTGGTTTAACACGTGTTATGCAAAGATTTGTGATATTTGACCTGCGGAGGTCACGGCAGATCTGACAGATACTTGCTTATTTTGTAACAAAAATTTTTATTCTTTATATTTCTTTGTTTCAATAATTTCTAGATTGTAACTGAAAATAAATAAACCGTCATGTATTATTACTGAAAGAGAGAGCCAAAGGCTTATTTTTATCATACATATCCTCTAGGTGATGTGCTTTTCATTTATGGAAAATACTAAGGAAAGTCATCTGTAGCTTGTCCCACCTTTGCAACGAGTTGCCCAAAGTTGCACTACTTATGCTTGTGTTAATGTTGGATTTAATATTCACTTAATTTGTACCATCAAGTATTATATTTGCAGTGTTTGTTCTTTTTTTTTTTTTTTGCATTTTAGCACATAATGAATGTATCTAGTAATGAATGTATCTCTCAGATATACCTCGTCCTACGCTGCAAAATTACGACCTCGACCTCCCGAGTGTTTGATGCACCCCACTCGAAGGAGGACTTTCCCAAGACGCGCGTACGACACCAGAAAATGTTCTACAGCTCTCCGATAAAAATAAAAGTGTTATGGATTATAAAAGAACAGTCTGATTTGTACTTAAGCTTTTTTTTTAATATATATCGTATTGGGAGTATCTCAAATGCTCTCAGCACCCACCAATGAAATTGTCAACAACTTAAAAAATAATAATAATAATTTAATGCGAGACTATGCGCATGTCTTGAAGCTAAACTGTCATGCGCATTATAACATTCATTGGGAGCGATAATTTTCAACATTGTAACCATCACTGATTTGGACTTGAAATCAAAGAATCGATTCTTTTTGTACAAAATCAAGAAATAGTAAAAAGTTGGCTGTGCAAACCTTCTGCACTCGCATCCAAATCTTATATTTACACTGGACAGAACGCATTCATTAGTTTTCAAATGGCGTTCAAAACCGAGCACGCATCTTTCCTTTTTAGACATGCTGATTGTGACTCGATTTGTAAATATGAGGAGAGCACGAATGGAAATATTCGTGTAAAATGAGAAAATAAAAAAAAAAAAAGGGGGCGAGGTGGTTTTCCGGCTCCAGCACCAAAAGTAAGTAATGGCGTTATTGTTAGGGGAAAAAAAGCATTGACCTGCGTTTCCCCTAACTTCAAACTCACACCAGGGAATATAAGCAACTTAAGCAAACCCCTAAAGAAGCGTTCAGCGATGCCAGTTTAAAACAACTGGGATCTACGAAATGGGATTGGAACATCAGCAGCTCAATGGATCGATTTGGTCTTGCTGTAAAAAAGGTTTAAAAAAAATACGCTATTGTTTTTTAAATACCAACAGATAATTGTCAATCCCTAGTACCAAACAGAAGGGTTGATATATGTATTGGAAGTAGACAAAAGAATTTTAAAAATGATAATAAGAAGTAATAAACACGAATCGAAATCATTCTAAACCACGATTTTGTGAACTGAGTTTATTAAAGAAGATCAAACTCTAAACCAGCAGCGTTTAAAACCGAAACATCGCTTGTTATATTACTCGATTGATTGTTTATTTTTATTACTGAAATGGCTTTAAAAATACGATTAAGTAAAATAACATTAAACGCAAAAGCGTTGGACAATAATCAGAGAATTCTGATTGGTGGAAATAGTCACATGGCGCCTTCAATGAGCGAGTTTGTTTGAAAAGTGGCACGCGAGGGACCCATTTGACGAAGATGGAAATCAAAGAAATAAGAATTCTGAATAATAAGGTAAGTAATCAGCTAATTTTTATTTTATATGTTGATAAAAAGATTATTGAATGAATATCTTCGATTGATTATATTTTGCACGCATTTTCTGTTCCCAAAGTGGTTTTCTAAAATAGACAAAAACTATTCCAACGTTCCTTTTCAAATCGATTCGCGATCTCGGTTTTTCCGTCACCGAATTGGAGAGACCCGTTTGCAATTCCAGCAGTACTTGATGGTTCAGTGAATTTTAACTAAGCTTACGAGACAATTTCCGACTGTTTTCACTTCACTGTTTTTAAAATAAGATGTGTGATGATCAAGAAGACAGAAAGAGGTCATTGCGGGCGGGGAGGCGATAAAAGTAAGGCCGGAGTGGAGAGCGAGTTCTAAGATCACGTTTTCTTTTCCGTCTCACCCGATGACGTTGCCTGAAGGTCATGTGTGGAACAAGTTGCCACGCAGATCTTTTCATATTTTGAGTCTAGTACTTGGACAACTTCGTAAAAGCAATGGCGCGCCCCACAGTGAGTGTGGTTGAATTCAAAGCAACTTTTTTTGTTTTTTAATTATTATGATTGGTGTGTTCCATTGACGAAATATTTCTGACGACCTCATCGCAGAATTGTTTTATTTTGCAGCCGCCTTCTCGGAGAAGACAACGGTCATCATCAACAACGACGGCACCCTGTCGGTGCACGAGGATCCCGTGTGTCCGTACTGCCACCAGAAGTTCTTCAACAAGGGAAGCCTCCGAAGGCACATGGAGAGGCACGTGCTCATCGATCGCAAGCGCTTCGAGTGCGACATCTGCCACAAGAAATTCTGCCGCAAAGACTACATCCGGGAACATAAGCAAAACATCCACGGGATTACTAACTGACCCGATCGTCCTCTGCGACGGTTATTGATCGGCCATAACCTTGGTGCCACGAGTGCTTCTCTGTACCCAGCGGCTTGCTAATATATTTTTGTATGAGACAATCCGATCGCTTCTTTTTGAGCAAACATTTTTGACCTCTTTTGTTGAAAGCCAACCCGACGGGTCCTCCGGTGCGATGACCGACTGAAGAAAAACCTTTTATTCCCCCCTTGGAAGTAACATAGTTAAAAGCTATTTTTTATATGAATCTAAAACACGTTGCTGTTATTGTTGGTGGTCTGATATTGCGAGAATAAAAGCCTTATCATTTGATCTCGGTGCGTCTCTTTCTTTAAGAATTATGCCCTTCACAAACAGCTCTACTCATCTCCGCACGGATAACCGAAAAACTAATCCAACACACACAATAAAAGTATGCTACATGAACGGTTTTGGTATTATAAAGATTGGTCTGTTGGTATTGCAGGCACAGTCACCAATAGATGGCTCTGCCAACAAGTTTACAGAAACCTATGCCTAAACGAGACTTGTTAGCGAGGAAAACATTTCGCCATACAAGCATATGATTTCAAAGCAATGGGACTGTCGTATACGATTCTTCGTATCCTAAATCATTACGATTTGCCACGGAGTGCTTAGATGTATCGCATCTTTCAAACATAAATCTGACGGTGATGTTCGTCCTCCCTGTTTATTTTCGCTTAATGTCAACCCGCACAAGTTAAATAATTCATTAGTAACATTGCGAAGTTAAAATAAGTGGTTCGCATTCCATAATTAACTCACTGAATCAATGCAAATACACAACATCGCATTGACGCAGGAGAAAATGTTGATGCTGCCTTCCCCCAAATGCTTAGTGGACGTGAACTGCGAGAAGCAGAAATCTGCTTAAAATCACCGTACGAGGGGGTAGAGAGAACAATGTACGTGAAACACCGAATCTAGATCGCAGTCTGTTTCGACTTGTCAGTTAGTTGTATGAATTTCCATTACCGGGTGGCGGTTTTATTTTATTCAGGTAGTTCTTTGCATAACGAAATTTATAAATAGAAATTTGCACGCTTTCATTTTTGGTTTCAGAAATATCAAAACTCTACAGTCCACTATAGGGACGAAAGAGCTGTACTTTGACACGGTAGACGAGCCCCAGACACACACACACACACACACACACACACACACGTTGCCATAAACATCGGGGTAAGGGGATCATTTCATTCATTAAATAATTAGCTTTGATAACCAAAAATAGCTAAGCCAAGAACTTTGGGCCCTGGATTATGCGAATCGCGTAATCCAGCACCCAAAGTTCTGTGGTGAATCTTGTCGGTAGCGTTAGGAATTTTGATAATCTTTTCCATAGTCCTTTCCCTCTTTAAAGCGTTGAATAAACTGGGGGATGGTCTGACGATGACATTCATCTCCCACGTAAAGATATTCAAAAAACAACTGTGTCTACTTAAGAATAAAAAGCTAATAAGCTTCATTTCGGCAATGAAAACATTACTTAAATTAAGGGGATATTAAATCCCGCATAGTTTTAAAACCGAATAAGAAACTCAAAGATCAGAATCAGAGAGTTTCTTGCTAAGAATAACGATCAGAACTTTACGACCTTTGCAACGAGCTGCCCGGTATTGTACTACGTACTAGGATCACTTGCATTGGCTAACGCTAGTGTCGCCGATACTTTATAGTTTACTATATTCGGCAAGAAACTCTCTGATTCTGATCTTTGAGTTTCTTATTCGGTTTTAAAACTATGCGGGATTTAATATCCCCTTAATTTAAACAACTGTGTCTATTTGGGAGGAGGGATACAAACAAACCCACGGCCCTTCGTTTTCGAAAGTCTGTCCACAATCTGCCACTCGGAGCTGCGGATAAAGCATGGAGTGTGAAATTAGACTGGCTTCAGTGCAAATGACAACAGCGAAGTGGTGAACTGGGGCAAGTGGTCTTTATAATTGCGAATAGGTTCGAGTAAATACGTACAGTCAAAAAAAAGAAAAAAAGAGCACTAAAGCCCTACTTCACCTTGGGCAAGTTCACTGCTGTACTGATGGTTAGAATAGCCTTTAAATGTTTTCGCACATCTTGCGATATCATGCCGAACTGAGTCTAAATATTAAATGAGATGCGCAAGCAAGCGCAGTACTTTGTATTCTGTTTTTTAATTTAATTTTCATGTGCACATTTTTAAACGGAAGTAATTACCTTCCTACTTTTGTGTTAAGTTTAACTTTATGTAAAATAAACTGTGCGCGTTAAGCTTATGGGGGAGGAGAGAACTTTCATTATTTCAAAATATTCGTGTACTTTTTGATCCTGATTTCCGCACTTTCCAGGTTTCATAAGATCACTGGAAAAGACAACCCCGTAAGACCCAGGTTGCTGCACTTTTTCCGCGAAGGCCTTCATAACAAAGTTGCATTCAGGGTTGTCGACTATCCATATTTCACTTCGATCGTTAGTTTCTGTTCTACGAATTGAAAACCGGCTACAAAACGCTCCTGTCAGCCGCTGTCGTTGAAACGTGTTGGGATAAGTCGCTTATAATAACTGAATGAGTTATTTTGCCTGCTGAGCCGAAAAAAAAAAAAAGAAAGTAGCTCAACCGGCTTTAGCAGAAAATCAAGGCGTGAGTAGAAACAGGAAATGCGCTTGTTTGCCCACCATCGCTGAGAAGGCGGTGATGATCCTATCACGTGCACCATCGCAAACTCAGGAGTTCGTGGTACCTAAAAACACCTTTACCTTCCCCTCCTTTTCAACATTGTGCGCATGCCTCAAGTGAACGCCAAGCGTGTTAGGCTGGGTTCCAGTTGATGTGATCGTCTGCTGTGGGATGCCGGTCGTGTTTCAGAAATAAAAAATCAGGAAAAGACTCCTCGTGAAACTTACGGCTATTTAATGCTTGCGCGTATTATTTAGTTCAGCAACTAATTTCAAAGCCAAACAACAAAAGTCACTTCCATTTGTTGGAACTGCGTTAAACTTTCATGTTCTCAAGAACAAAAATGTGCAGAATTGATTACTTTTTGCCTCTCATAAAATATGTAAAATTAATCTCTCAGACACGTTTTGTTTTTAATTTCTAAACTCTTCATTCACGCAGGTGATTTAGGAGTCGTAATAAAAGACTCCTTCATAATGTGCCTTCCATCCCTATCAAAAGGTGTCAAACCCTACAAAAGATGAAATCCTTTCTCCCTACCATTTAGGGATCAGTCGCTTATAATAACTGAATGAACAGAACGAGCAAGCAACAGATGATTTGCTGTTAAAGCAACAAAATAGCAAAAATAACGAGCGTAAAAAATATCTGCATGCCCTTTATTAATCACGTGGTTCTTTGCGCCGTCCATGTGGGTGTCTTTCATGACAGCGGTGCTTTACTGACGGGTTTCGGATTGGTCGAACAGAAGCAATGCTTACAAAAAATATCATGTTATGGCTTTGCTCGCCATCCCACAGGCGGTTGGTTCGAATCTCGCTTTGGTCGTGGACGTTTTGCGAATGATTCGTTCTTTCCCAAGCCAATTGATCTCCCCCCCTCCCCCCAAAAAATAATAATCTGCAACCCAGGGTTTCCCAAACTGTGTTTCGCGGAACACTGGTATTCCACGGAAAGTGAATGAGTGTTAGGTGAAAATTTATCAAAATTAATCTGAGCCTGGAATGGTTTTAAATGCTGCGACAAGTTCAAACATGTTTGAAAATCGGGTGCTCCTGATTTTGCGTGTGGATTGTGCTATTAAGGCTTACCCGCTGGCTGAGAGCCGCCCGCGGTTGTCGACACCTCCGAGCACGAGTGAACTACGTACTACGTACTATGAACTACGAGGTATCTGTTCTTGGAAACGTGCGGCCACATGCAAGGTCAATTGCGATGCGATGCGGCCCGGCACGCCTGTAGCGTGTGCTGTCGCATTTTTGCGATGCGCTCAGCTTTACATTGAATACGAGACCGATAATATTAGACTATAACCAAGGTGTTCCGTTAAAATTTCAGGATTTGTGAAGTGTGCCGTCGTAGGAAAAATTTGGGAAACGCTGCTTTAATCAATTCTGAATTAAGCTGTATTATCATAAAATAAATAAAAAAATCCTTCTGTTAGTACATGAAATATTTTCGCTCCCTGTAAGTGACAGCGAACCCCTCACTCGCCAGATATATATAATTTCTACGCATGGCAAAAAATAAAACCGCTAAGTTTTAAGATTAGCATCGCAAACGTAAAACATTTCTCAATGTTGGCCGTGTTTATATTTCCGACACTTCCTCGCGTAAGAGACCTTGAACGCCAGTGATTTCCGTCCTCTCAAAGAGGGCGCTTTACGCGCGCGAAATATCCATTCCCCTCTCCCATCACAGCGGCACCAGTAAACCGGAGTTGATGTTGCCTATTTCCTTTCTAACACGCAGGCGTATTAACAACCGCAAGTCTTGCTGAAAGAACTTTGATCACGTGGTTGGAATGCAGCATTGTTGGCGTCTGCGTGTTGACAGTTCGTAAACGTCTGTCTCCATTTCATTCAACTTGTCGCAGCGGAACTTTGCATTGGTGAGTGACTGCGAGGCCACCTGCTCACCGATTCCGAATGTGTCAGCGTGATGCTGTTGTTAAGGTTTATAAGAACGACACTGAAATGGATTATTCGCACTTTAAAAACCCTCTTAGAAAACTCGTGAAGAAAAGCAAAATGTCGCCTGCTTGAAAGTTTTTATGTATTTCAGCTATTAACGTAACGTTTAACGGTATCCAAGCAACAGCACTCACGAGAATAGCACGAATAAAAGGATTTCACGTCACAGTGCAGAATCAGCAGGACAAAGCGTGCCATTTCGCGAAATTAAACGAATAGCAGATCTGATATGTATTTGCAGTGATTGTGAAGTTTTAAGTGTTTGTCTCGCCATTCTTTATCTTTCACGATGTTTACAGTTTCATTTCTTATCAATGGAAAAACAGTAGTGGGTGCAGAGTTACGTTATTAAGGAAAATACTTCGTTTTTATTATTATTAAATGGTGGTGTTGAACAGTAGATGGCGTTGTGTGTAGATGATGATAGTCGCGGATCGGGTTAGTTTGGGATTAAGTGGCGGAGATGGAAAGTTGTAGTGTGCCCTCTTTCAATGATTCCTTGGAGGTGTCACCAGTGGCGTAGCTAGGAGGGGGCGGGGCGGGCGGTTCGTCCCAGGCGGCACTTTGAGCTTTTTTGAACTTTTTCAGTTAATTCTCAAATAGAGTCTCGAGAACTCGGTTCCAAATATTGCATTACTACCGCAAATTTTCCTCAATTGCTGTAGGTGTTGCTAGTTGTGAGAGGAGTTTTTCTAAATAAAATTGATTAAGAATTTCCTACATTACTACGAAATAGACTTCGCCAATGTCATCGAAAGAAAAGCAAGAAGAATAACATTTTAGAATGTTGAAATTAAAGTTTTACTTCAAAAATACACATAGTGTTTTAATTTATTTCCCTGTTCGTCGTTTTGACTTTTTGTAGTATTTTTGGTGTGTATTGAGAGGGGTGACAAAAGCTTTAGCTACGCCACTGGGTGTCACGTAATAATAATAATGTTAATGGAGCTGTTGCCTAACACGTACACTACCACATGGAAGTGATAGGAAATAGTAGATCAGATATTTTATCTTTTGATATCTCTTCTGTAGAAATCATCAATTACGTTACCACGGAACCCATTTACGTTTTTTTTTTTTTTTTGGGATGCATTATGTCTACACAACAGGTTATAGGCCTGTTCTTGAAAGCAGCGCTTCCCAAACTGTGGGTCACGGCCCCCAAGGGGGCCGTGAAATAATGAAAACAAATTTAAAATGTTTTAAGACTAAGTAGTTTTTTTTTTTAATCTTAAAAGAAACGTATTTAATTTTTATCATTTATTTTTTTATATTTTGATGGAAAAATTCTCACACTGGTGTTGGTTCACAAACTTTGCTTCCTGTGTATTTCGGCGCTTAATGAATATTAGTAAATATTGCTTATATGAATAAGTTTCATTTCAAAGGTATTGATAAGAAGCACAAAAAAGCTTACGAACGCAAAATATTGAATATAAATACAATAAATATTATAATAATATGTCTATATTACGATTTTTTTTTCCATGGGGAAGTCGCGAAATATTTAAATTTTTCCAAAGGGGGTCTTTACATCCATAAGTTTGGGAAGCACTGCTTTAAAGTATGCAGACGCATCGTGGTACGAGTTGTGATTCAAATTTTTTCTGCAGTCGTCCAGATGGCACGATTGTAGTGTACGAGGTTCTCTGTGTAGGTACAGCAGAACGGACGGTGTTATTAACTTTAGCTTGCTATTGAGAAGAAATAACGGCGAAGGACGAGTGTTTGTTGTGTTTTGTTCGCGTGTACATGAAACTGTTTCGAATCGGGAAGTGGTACGCAAATAATTCGGAGATTGCTACGACTCGCTTTGGGAAAGAAGCGAACTCCACCATTTGATTGGTTTTTTTAAGCACAAAAGTGGATTCTTCTGTTGATGAAGCGATAATTTATCTCAAGGAGAAAAACATGAAAATTGGTTCTGATCAAGGGAAACAGACTCATCGTTATTCTGAATCTAATTGCGAACTACTGAAGCATTTTGACAACCTTTTCACCCTGCCGTTGCAAGCTTTTGAGAGAGGGGGGGGGAGACTTTATTCTTCAGATCTGGGCCCTGCGACTTTATTTATATTTATATTTTTAAATCAAACTGACATTTTTACTATTCCATTGTGTTTGCCGAGTTCAGTTCTGCAAATATGTAGAATAGCGCGTGAGAATGTGGTAAATACGTCATCTCAGTGAAAAGAAAAAAATAAACAGGCAACATTTGCTTATCCCCCCCCCCGTGTCTTGTTGTATCGTACGCAGACTAAACGAATACAGAAAAACATTTTTGGGGGCTAGACCAGTTCTCGTGGTTAAATCGATTCATGTTTCCGACACCATCAAACATCACTGTTAAAATAACTTTCGCGTGCCAACGTGGAAGACGTGAAATTAAGGTTGGAAGGGACCAGAAACTGGCTGCCCATCTGTGATTCCGTGAGTTTAGATGCGCGTCTTAGATACTTACGTACCACTGACTTCATCCTACTGGTTTGAACAGTGCTTTATGGCTTAGTTTTTAGAGGGGTGAGCCAGGACCGTTTTTGCATCAAAGTCTGTATCTGGTGGGATGACTGCTGCTTTTTAGTACGTTTTGGACTGCTTCCTTACCGGCAAATGCACAACGGGGGGGGGGGGACGAAGAAAGTGCCCCCAAACCCTATCCGTACGGTCTCACAGTACAACCC
This sequence comes from Typopeltis vanoorti, assembly GCF_054136105.1. Classification (NCBI taxonomy): domain Eukaryota; kingdom Metazoa; phylum Arthropoda; class Arachnida; order Uropygi; family Thelyphonidae; genus Typopeltis; species Typopeltis vanoorti. The sequence goes on along the minus strand of NC_143563.1, from coordinate 114,336,322 downwards.
CAACTCGAAGATAGATGCTGTCTTTTCGAGGTAAAAAGCAGAAAGATACTCAACGGTTTGCTCATGTGAATCCGTTTATTGAAAGGCTTTATTTCGAACAATTTCACCGGTTTGAAATATTATAACTCTCCATTCGCATCTGTCACCGTAAAGTCATTCATTCATTTTCAGTAATTCGTATAATCTTAACAATATTTAACACACAAAGGTGTTAAAAATCGACGTCTTCCCGTTTTGTGCCCTTTTCAGATGGAAGATGAAAAGAGAAGGGTGTCTTACCTCTTTCCCTGGAAACTCAGTGCTTCCTTCCGCATATAGGCAAACTGCATTGACAACCTCCCCACAGAAAGCATTTTGTCCCAAAGGTGGTGGTGCGGAGTTCGCTACCGTGAAATCATGTTAACGAGTGATGTTTCGAAGCGACCGTCGAAGCAACTTTCTTGTGTCTGCTGAGGGAGGGTACTTCTTTTGAAGGATAATAAAAGAACTGCCGTCTCCATATAAATTCCTTATGCAGGTTGGTCCGATATTTCCAACGTAAAATTGTAAGCGGAAAAATGCTACTTTTTATATTTATATATATTTGTTAGGGGGATTTCAAGCACCATTCATTAGTTGAAATGCAACCCGCAGACTGCAAAGAACATCTCTTCGCCCCTCCCGCAAACAGCATACACGATGTCCTAACGCGTATCACAATGCTCGTCATCTGTGCCTGCGCGATCTTTATTTCTCAGTTCATCCAATCTGTTGCGCGTTCTTTGTAAAATCCCATTGAATTTCGCTCACTCGGAGGACGTTAAAATGACTGAAACTTTTAAAATGAATAAGTTGGTTTCGGGAGAAGCCAAAGGAAGCCCTGTTGAGTGACTGAATGAATGAGCCCTTCTTCTCACTGCCTGATTACAAATCCTTCGACAGTCAAATATAAACGAACCAGCTGAGACATATTTGATTTGTTCATCTTTCGTCACAGGTCATTTGGCAAGATCCAAAGTGCCTCCTTCTCCTGCTGATAGCGTCGCTCTCGCATTGATTCACCTGCCAACAATGTCAAACGGTGTTCAATAAATCGATTGGTTCCTTGTTACATATTCGGGGAATTCGGCAAACGCGCTGCTTTGTAATACAGTCCCCAAAGTGACTGCAATACTTTTGTACATATTTGATTTCTCGCGAAAGGTCAAATCCGAGGGTCCATTAGTACAGAGTGAAAGTCAAGAATTAAGTGTTCAGCAACCCAGTAAGCAGGAGTCAATCTGAGCAATGAAGTTCATCTGTTCTTCCACCCAAAGGCCGACCCAAATCTCCATTTCCACAGCAGAATTCAAATAGTAACATCTCGCTTGCAAAGTGGATAAAGAAGAACGAAGTGTTACAATTTCGCTTTCGTTCTGAAATGGCTTTAAACAACCATGGCGTACAGAATAATGAACTTCGAACATCCCAAATAGCGCATGAGAAATGCCCAGTGGTCCTATTGCGAAACTATAATTTCGTGGAGGCGCTCTGACAGAGAATGCTATCACGTGATTACTACAAAGCGTTGAATGATGAAGCACGCTGACTGCGCATAACGCTTCCCTCTTAGCATCGGCACTCGTCTGAAAGCTGTTGAAGCCATCAGTTAACGTCGGTGCTAACGCAACGAGTGATCGGCTGTGCACAGCTAGCAAGTTTTGTCATTCGATGCTGTGTGGTCGAAACGTGATTGTTGATTTGAATGGTCATAATTCTAGTTATATTTTAACTTTTATTAACATCTAGTCAGATGATCACCCAGTCTTGCAAACACCAGATTGGGACGTGAGTAATTAAAATCGATTGCTTCTTGCTTCACGGAATTAATGTCAGCACTACGTGCTTAAACCCTAATTGATGAGCATAAGTCAAAATAAACATGATGACCATGAGCCCTGACAACTCAAGCGAAAGTTACTGTCTCGCATTTCCGTTTTCTCTTTGAAAACGTGTAATTCGGAAGACAAAAAAAAGAAAAAAACTACAAACACCTCAGAGACGGTGCATATATATATTTAAAATAATTATTAAAAACAAACATATCATCAGATAAGACGTCAGCCATAAAAATTAAAAAAAAAAGTGTTTAATTCTTAGCAATTTTTGTTTCTTGTTTTTCACGGGGACTTAAAAAAAAAAGTGCTCCGGGGGAAGAGATTGCTGATATAATCGTAAAGGCCTCGTAAATTTCAGTGGAGCTCTCAATTTACCTATCAAGCTATGAAGGCAATTGTGCTGAACTCAACGAAATCGGTGCGGAGTTGAAAGGTGAAATCCCCAGAGAAGAAAGGCCTACAACTGATGAGCAACCGGGGGGTGGATACCTCAGCGGTATCACTGGGAGACCACCATCAAGTTACTTGTGTTTGGCCAGCGATAATAATGAGAAATGTCTGCTTTTTTACGTATAATGGAGTAAAATCTGTTTAGTTATTACATACAGTGTATATTTTAAATAAGTATCTCGTGTGTAATACGAGACGCACAGGCACGCCTGAAAGTTTTAAAAAAGGAACTGAAATGATTTGAATTCGTACTCATCGCAATAAGAAACATGAGAATGAAAACAATTTGATAGCAAGAGATGACGTAAGTAGTAATACATTAACCAGCATAACAATCACGCACGTGCACTGATTGCTAAAAGGCTGGAAAGCTGTTCGTTTTATCACAGTAATATATGCTGTGCTTTACATTTTGAATTATATGAATGACGTCGTAGGTCTTTTTCTCCCCCTCTCTTTATAGATAGCACAAGCAGTGAATCTTATTATGAAGAAGAGGTAGCATCAAATCAGAAAAGGAGGAAGACTGTTAAAGTTCCCAACAAAATTGTACGAGCCTCAAACATGCATGTACCCAAAACATATTTTCAGTAAGCAAGCCAGTCGCTGTCGAATGGAAAGATGCAAAAGGTCATACGTTTTTATGTTTATCAGCAAGGAGAAACTGTTTTGCATAAAATATATGCAAGTTCCTTTTCAAACATGTTACTGTGTTATAATCAGTGAATTCAGTAGTAATAAAGAGTTTTTTCCATTTGATAATGCTTAATTAATAAAAATTAGGAAGTTACATGTCAGATGGCTTTTCTCGGATATACTGTACAATATATGCATCATAAAATGGCCCACCCGGCAGTATGACATGAGAAAATTTTCTCATTTTTCAAAGCCGAGTATGGTTTTGTAACACTTTAATTTAAATTTAAAATCTTATTAATTAATATCTTAAATGCAAAATTGATGCGCATGATAAGGAAAAAGTGTTGGCAACACAATCGAGTGGTGTTCATTATTTATAGTGCTACTTAAAAGGAGTGAGGCGATGGCGATTTATTGTGTATTTTCTTTCCGTAGGTTCCCGTGCTGAGAAGTTGAGGGTCATCATTCACAGCGACGGTTCCATGTCGGTGCGCGAGGATCCCATATGTCCTTATTGCCACCAGAAGTTCTTCAGCAAAGGAACTCTAAGAAGGCACATGGAGAAGCACGTGCTAGTCGATCGGAAACGCTTCGAGTGCGACATCTGTCTCAAAAAGTTTTGTCGGAAGGACTACGTTCGGGAACACAAGGTGAACATCCACGGACTCATCATCAACTGACTTCCTGCCGTAAGTGCCCCTGCGGTTCAAAGGAGAATTGTGCGTTGAAATTTTTGAGATGATTATTTTTATAATCGTGTAATTGAACTCCTGTTAAAAATAAAACTGTTTCTACTTTTCGAGATGTTTTTTTTCTTCCCCACTATATAAAGGAAGTAATTAATTGTCTTCCATTATTTCTCGGCAATACCATCACACTAATAAAGAATTCAGGGACACAAAACACTGTGTCCCTGATCACCGTGTAACCTTAAAAGAAAGAGTAATAAACGCATGTACTTACAGAAGTTGCTTGGGATTATTTCACTCAAAATGATGTAGGGATAACAATTGCACGGTTAGTGTCGAGACTGAAATCTGTTACTATGGCAACTCATTTGCAGTAGAAATATCATTAACCTACATTTTCAAGTAATTAATTAAAATATTCTATGTTGTAATGTACTCCCCTCCTTTTTCGTATGGAGGGGTGTATTTAAAATGTCTATTTTTTTTTTAATTCGTCCAGTTTTTCCTAACATAGCAGTTAGACTAGGAAAGTTCGCAATACGTACGTTGTGCTTTATCCACAGTATTCTGTAGAAGTAACTGCGCTGAAAGGGAGTAAGGGAACCACCCCTTATTCCCGTCTGGGGTGGTTCCCCCGAGATAGTCTTGAAATTCCAACACACCGAAAAACGGTGTGTTGGACTCCCAAGCTATCTCTGTGCCTTTGTCTGTATTTTTCGTGTGTCCTCCGGTTGGTTTTCTGTTTGTGAGGGGAGGAAACCCCCCCCTCACGTCCACGGGCCGAGACCAACTAACTCCAGCACTGAGCGAAGGAAGGCAGGAAAGAATTTCCGAAACGCCTTCGTCTGGGTTTGAACCCAGCTCTTACTACTCAGCAAGCATGTGCGCTACGCACTAAGCTACCGCGGACCTGATGGTTGTTGTCAGAAGTAACGTTATAGCTTGCCGCAGTTCTCCGATTTCTTTCACATTAGGAACTTGACAGCCAATATATATTATTCTCTTCTTCTACTTTTAAATCCCTCAATCAGGACCGACCTTCTCTATAAAGGGTGCAAGAAACCTTTTGGGGTCCTAAAATATTTTTCAAAGGTAAAATTTAAAGGATTCGAAATGAACGTATTGTAAAACCTCTTACCTGAAAATGATTTAGGCATAGGAAAACAAAAACATTCGAAATAAAATATAATACGTTTCCGCAAATGTGTACCGACGAGATGGCCGGCCCTGCCCTCAATTGACGAATGCAGTTTTGTAATTACGAAGTCTACTGAAGGTTGTTCGTCTATATATATATATTATATTATAGCGTTTTAATATAAATGCGTATTTCTACCTTGTATTGTGATCCTTTTTATTTGCATTTCTGTTGCACTGTCGTTTAATTTATACCGCCTGTTCGGTCTTCTTAGAAGATATCTTCAGCACGTTAACAATTAAGGCAAGCGTTTAAAAGAGTTCGTATTTCTTAATAGAGCTGAAATCTCTCCCCCCCCCCCCCCCGTTAATCACATGCGCAGTTCCTCTGTGCCTTATCTTTCTCCGTACTATTTTCCACGGGAGTTTACTCATTTATTTGTTAAAGTTAAACTTTTCTTGCGTGTATTTCTCATTATTAATTTTGGACAGAATCATTTCACGGCGGAATACTTGAGAAGTTGTCCATTCCTGCATTGCAAACCAGCCGGCGACACTAATTTAGAATCCAGTTCGTTTTCTCTAATTAAATGACTAACCTTCCTCATTAGTCCAGTTATACGGTTTATAAAACTTCAACATTCGGTCCCCCCCCCTCCGCATGCTTTTTTTAAGTGTTCACATTTCAAGACAGCGAGAGGGAAGTGTACCTTGGAAGAATGTGGTCGAGTAATAAGTTTACAGTATCAAGCGAACTGTTCGTTTAGTCACTGTAGACTTTATTGTTCTATATTTCATTTTAGCCCTTTCAAGTGCTTTAAATCTTCCATTACTCCGATGATTGCCAAGCTGTTCATTTCAGTACATCCCTCCACTTTTATAGAGTAATTGTAGCGATATAAAATCATCGATGCATGAGTTTATAAATATCGCAATCGTATTTAGTTGGTTTTCTCAAATTCAGTTTTATTTATAGATGTGTATTAATCATCTGGAATGTACTTAACTACCTGTACTCTGGACTATTTTTTGTCACTTCTTGTTTCATTTAGCAAAGTGATTATATAATTTTTTTTGATCATCATTGAGTCCTTTCACAGCACTCTTTCCAAGACTAGTTTTACACATTGCTTTACTTTTCTCAGAGCACATGTTGACTTGCTAGGACCTTTCTTCTTTTCCCTGACTGCATCTTAACTCCATGTTGGGTCGTCTTCCTTCAATAATATTTGTGTATGCAGTTCGTCTGTCAAACCTGCTTAACTTTGATTCTTTTTAAAATTTTCTTACACGCTTTTCAATGTTATAGCAGCTCACATTCTATTTCAAATCTTTTATATATAAGTGTTTCTCGCATGCTTTCTCCATATTTTCCCAAAATGTTTGTAATCGTTTCCTATTCGGCTATATTTAGATCTCCAGCACGATCAACTTTTCTCTTCTATCTCACAAAATTCCTCCACTCGACTTGGTTTTCAATAATTTTGTTCCTTCTTCTATCACACATCTCATGACATTCGTTCCCCACCGTCTTAATCCTCATTGTAGCCCAAGTGATTAAAATATTTCAGCACTGTGGGCATTTTTTCCGAGATAAGATTGGAGAAAGGCGACATCTTTGTCTAAAGACCTCCTGTTACATAATGCATTCTCACAAAGTCGTGGGGTGCTTTATACTATATTAGTACATCTTATCAAAAGCTTCTATGATCATGCTGATTACGGACACGCCATACTGGTCTGTTCCAGTCTCATTATCTATCCAAATCCTCTTTTCAGTTGGTTAAGATATCAGCCATTCGGTTTGTAATTTAGTTTCTTTAAAATATCTTCATACCTCCCACCTCCTTTTGCTACCAAATATTGTATACATTTTCAAGCAATGCACAATATATTTGGATTGAGTGTTCTATATTTATCAGGCTTCAATTTTTTAACAGATAAATGTATTTTTTCTCCTTCGTATGATATTTCACACTTTTAATTAAGTGTTTAGTAAAATAATGCATCTGTAATCAGCAGATTTTGTTTTACCCCCCCCCCTTCTTGAATGTACTATTTGTCCGTATTTTGATAATCTCTGATGAATCTTCTCCTGCTAATTTATCATTTTTTTTAAAATTTTACTTAGGTTGTCTCCTTTAAATGATTAGTTCTTTCATTGTTTTAAAGCATTCTGTGAGTTTTTGGTGTTAGTATTATCTGTCAAGAAATCTATTTTCCCATGTAATTTTTTGTGTATTCCTAGACTTTCGTACTCTGCTGATGTAATCATAGGTTTCTTATACTTGAATCGTTTAGTCTTGCTTTGTAATTTGTTTCTCTAGTTTTATTATTATTATTTTTTTTTGTACGCAAATAATGATCTGCATTTATTTTTACCTTTTGCACATTGATTATATATATAATAATGTCATTTTCCATTTTTTCTCATTCCTATTCTGGCATTGAGGTCTCCATCTATAATTATATATTTACTTTTGCATATATTCCTTGTAACTTAAAAAAAAGTCATTTTTCTTCTTTTCCTGATTGAGGGGCATGCACTCCAAGAACTGTTAAAATTGCATTTAAAGATATATATTCTTTCATTCCAGTATGCATGAATTATTTTATGGATCCACATCATTAGACAAACAAATATGTGCAAAAAATGGTCTAACTCCACTATATATATATGATAATAATTAGTTTTCTTTTGTTCCTTATATAAATATATTTATTTATCATTCCCTATTCTTTTTTTCTGCTGTTTTAAATCAGAATATATTTTCCATTCTGTTAAATAAATATAATTATATGCATTTTCTGTTTGTAGTGAGATTTTTATTATATATATACACATACACGTTCATTGTCAATCTTCTCCCACTTAAGTGGGGTCACTGTTGATGATGAGTCTCCTTCTACTAGCTCCCTCCATCTCTTCTTTGGCCGCCCACGCTTCCTCCTTCCTTGCACATCCATCTGCATGACCCTTCTTCCCACATATTCGTCCTCCCTCCTCATCACATGACCAAACCATCTCAACCTTGCCTCCTGTATCTTCGGTTCCAAGTTCGTAACTTTCACTATTCCCTTCATATAGTAATTTCTCAGACGATCCTTTCTGGTCACACCGCACATCCACCTAAGCATTCTCATCTCTGCTACTTCCATCCTGCTGATGTTATTTTTCCTCAGGGCTACAGTTTCTATACCATACGTCATAGCTGGCCTCACTGCTGTCCTATAGATTTTACCTTTCAGATTGATCGGCACCCTCTTATCGCATAACACTCCAGCCATCTCCCTACAGTTCCTCCAACCTGCCGCCCACTGTGCAACACATATATACTCTGTCTGACTTCTGCTCAGTCTCATACCTCTCTCTTCCAGTACTTTTCTCCATCTTTCCACTTTAGTTCCCGTTTCTTCTCTTGAATCCACACACAACATTGTCCAAGGCACATCTTCTCTCACAATGTTAAACAGAAACGGACTTAATGCAAGCCAACTGTTACTTGAAAACTTTCTGTCTGTCCCAGACAGGTCCGAACACTTGTCTTCACATTTCTGTACATCTCCCGCACCAACCTGACCTATTCTCTGGAACCTTCTTCTCCCTCAGACTTCTTGCCTTGGCAGTCTAATAAATGCCAAATGTAGCTCCCGTTGTTTCTCTCGATACTTTTCCATCATCTGCCATAACCCAAAGATAGCATCTGTTGTTGATCTACTAGGCATGAAGCCAAATTGTTCCTTTGCAATCTCCACCTCCTTCCATCAAGAACCCTTTCTAGGATTTTCATCGTGAGGGACATAAACTTTATTCCTCTGTATAAATTACAGTCTTGTGTAAGACTGTAATTTATAACTTGTGGGAGAGTACTCTTGATCCCCTTTACCCTTGTAGATGGGATCAAGAGTACTCTCCCTCCATTCCTCGGGTATATTTTCCTGTTGGCAAACTTTCATGAACAGGTCCCACAGCTGGTCAATTCCCTCTTCCCCCAGTGCCTTCCATGCCTCCACCGGAATCCTGTCGGGGCCCACTGATTTTCCATTCCTCATCCTCTTCATGGCCGCCATCACTTCCACTCTACTGATGTTCTGCACCATCCGCCTCAGAAGGCTGTCCATCTTCTCTGTGAGTCCTTGCATTTTTCTCATTCAAAAGTCCTTTAAAGTATATTCTCCATCTGTTTCTTATGTCCACATCCTTCCATAATACTCTTCCTTCAGCGTCTTTGATCTGCCTCACACGTAAGATGTCCTTTGCTGCTTTATTTCTACATTTCGCTAGTTGGTAAATTTTTCTCTGTCCTTCCTTTGTTTCTAATTGATCATACAGATCTCGATATGCCTTCGCCTGTGCCACAACTCTCTTGGCTTCTTGCTTTCTTTCTCTATCCTCTTCCACTCCTGCTTTGCCTTCCTCTTAGCTGTCACTGCCACTTGGACATTATTATTCCAACACCAACCCTCCTTCTGCTCTCTAATCTTTCCAGATGTCTCACCAAGCACCTCGATTGCACAGCTCAGGATTACTTTTGAAATATGGTTCCAGTCCATCCGAAATCCTCTCTAACACCCTCTCCCTAAAACGATTCCTCATACTCTTCTTTTAAGCGAAACCACTTGTCTTCATCCCATGGGTTCTTATCTTCGATCTTATTTTAAAGTCTGCGCACAGTAGTCGGTGTTGCTGTGCTACTTGATCTGTTGGAATTACTTTACAATTTGTGAACTGTTGTCACCACTCCTAAATGTTATCAAATGTTCTTCCCTCTTGTAGAAAAACGAGTTCACAATTGCCAGGTCAAACGCTACTGCAAAGTCCACAACCCTCTCCTTCCCACTCGGTGGCCACCATGCACCCTTTCACAGTTTCTATTCTGTCTCCTCTGACAATCACCATCTCGTTTTCTTCCAGTTCCCTCATTTCTTCATCTAACACGTTTCAGAACTCATCTTTCTCCTCTGCTGTGCAGCCAACTTGTGGGGCATATACACATAATACGACCACCTGCTCTTCTCCAAGACCTAATTTCATTCGCATGATCCTGTCGCTCCTTGTACCCACTTCCAGTACTTCGCCCTTCATTCTGCCACACACCACAATTCCTACACCATTTCTTCCCTCCAAAGTAGAACAATTTATATCCAGTTCCTTTGCCTTTTCCACCTTGTCTCCTGAACACATAAAATGTCCATTTTCCTCATCATGTCTGCCACTTCTCTTCCCCTTCCAGTCATGCTTCCAACATTCAGTAGAGTGGAATCCTCTCCACCTGCTAGGCTCACTTCTTTAACCGCACCCACCCTTGATGCGGTAGCCCTCGTCCACTTCTCGCAGCTGTAGGGCGATGTGGCTACGCGTCGCTTAAGGGGTACGCCCCAGCCCTTATATCATTTTCTCTTTGACTCATATCATAGCTAGAGCTGGCAGTGAAGTTTTACGACTGGATGTCCTTCCTGACATCAACCCTCGCCATTTATCCGGGCTTGGGACTGGCACCTATTGAGGCTAGCTTGCCTCCTTTGGTGGCTGCATAAGACGAAATGACTTAGCAAGATAGGAAAGATTCACCCCTAGCCCTCGAATAGCATCAGGGGGGAAGGACCAGTCTACAGAATAATATATAATAGATGTATATTACATGAAGTAAGGCATGGTCCAGCATCTGGTACCTCAGGTTTGCCATGCCTGTACTCACTAAAGTGAGCCCTTGATGGGTGTGTAAAATGCAAATTTTATTTATTTTTTTACCATCAAGACAATTTACCCATCATAGATGGTATCGATTCATTACCTATTAGTAGTAGTAGATGAGTCTATAAAATTCCTTACTTTCTACTGGGGAATCTTCTTTATCCATTTCTGATTTAGATCTCTTCTCATCCAATTTCGCAATCAATATATGTGATGTTCTGATTTTTTTTCGTTTCAGTGATTATAGCTAAATCAACTTTCGCCTGTTTTTAGTCCTGCAACCAGCTCTTCTAACATACAAATAAGAGTATAACTTTCCAAGTAGCAACTCTGATTTTTCCGTTTATCCTTTCCCCAGTCCTGGGTCTTTGTCCTCTGAAATTTCCTTCAAGACTTTTCAGAAGTAATATGATTTTAGCTGAGGTTTGCCATCCTTGGCCTGCATTTCCTCCCATCCAGATGGTACGGTTAGACCGCCAATACTTCGTTAACTCCAGGAGATTGAAGTTACGCATTACCAACCCAAACTATGGTAATACGTTCATATGCCTTGTTTATCGTGTGCGTTACTTAAAATAAATTATCTGGTCTATTTTTTTTTTTTTTTTTGCACATTGGAGTACATACATTTTTTTTAAAAAAAAAAGCCCCTGATGCCTTTTTTATTCCTAATTGTTTTGAGACTGAGAAGACAGTTCAACCTCCACCAGTAGCTGTCTTATTTTTTTTGTGAGAACCTCTTGAATTTCAGCCATTATAAATTAAAATGAAATATTTGGTAGGGGGTAACAAGGGCTTGAATAAATCATGTCCTGTTAATGACCTTTGAAAGTTCATGCCACGAAATTTAGAATCAACTTTGGTCAGTCTTTTCCTCATTTCTGCCAATTCCTTATGTGATGAGGTTAATGCGCGCCTTTTTCCTCCCCTTCAATTTTTTAAAAAATTTAAATGAGCCATGTCCAAATAAGTAGTAGTTCTAGAAAATGATGAATAGTGTAGCATGGCTGGAGAAGTTAGAATATTTTTGTCCAGTCTGCAGCTACTCGCGAGTGCATTTGTCGAGCTCTGGAACTTTATTCACAAATGATTGCACACCATCACAGAATGGTCAATTTTGCAATAGTATTTTCTTATGTAGATAACACTATTCGTATGTTCTTGTTACTACAAATGGTCTGCACGAAACAAAACATACCTGGGTACTTCGTATTGTTACAATAGCAAAATAATTTAAAGCGTTTTGTACGATACATCAAGGCTATTGTACAAAAGATGTTGGATTACAATAATACTCATGTAAAATATCCCATTTAATTTTAAATCGGGGTTCCACCGTTTCTCCTACGATAACTCAAAGGAAAACATTCCAGAAAGAGATTTGCTTCTAATGATATTCACTGTCGAGGCCGAAGCAAGTGAACAAACTACCATGCTTGTTACAAATGATCGCTAAAGAATAACAGTTCAGGACTTTGTGTAAATTTTACAAACAAGGAAATGCTCAAAATTGCTAGTAAGATTGACGAGCTATTTCCAACACATTCAGGGTACACTTCTCTGATAAATATGATCGTTATATATTTTGCAAAGGTTCCTTAATCGCAAATATTTGAAATTGTGAGTTCAAAACTGCAGTAATCAAACAACTGTTTGTAGATATAACCATGGAATCGCTGAGATTAAATATAATAATAATAAACATTTAGGAATATACTTTTTTTGGTCAAACATTTTTTGTAGGAACAAAAATATTTATTATCAATTCTTGTTGGAATGGAATATTTTAAGATTCATACAAGAAGTTTCCTTCAGTCAACAAATATTGATTCTTGCTGCTTCGTTCGGCGGCAATGATGCCGTGCACATTTCTAAGATGCAGCTTTAGCGTGTCTAAACGGCTCAAGGATTTTCCACACACCTTGCATTCGTAAGGAACAGTCTTGAAATGATGAATCCTCTGGTGGCGCTGCAGGCTCTGAGTGAAGCTGTACACTTTGTGGCAAAGGTGGCAAGTGAAACGACCAGAAGTCGTTCCTGCAAAGAAGAAAAGCATGTTGAATAAAATATCGGAGACAGTCGTAGATTGGACTTAATGGCTCAATGCAGCAACATATTTAATTTAACAAGAATTAATAATTAAAACACAGTAATGCTTCTTTACGGTATATATAATCAGAATTCGAAAAATGAAATATTAAATGTCAGTGTTTAAACGTCTATTTATACCATATATAATTTGACATACCTGAATATGCAGCACTGAGAACAGTTTAAAAGACTGCGGTACTGCAAATATATACGCACGTATATCTCCTCTGTTTTGAATAACACGAGCGCCCTCTAAGATCAGTGTTCTTTAATAATTTCATTCTGTAGTTAAGGTAGAATAATCAATTTGTGTTTCACAAAGAATGCACATTTTTTCATACCTAAGAATACGAATCTGTCTCCACAAATATAACTGCAAGACCGTTGAAATAAAATCTCCATTTCAAACACTACTGCATATAAAAGGAAGACCATCGCTAGTTTGTTTATAAGATTTCGCATTATTTAATCCATGTAAGTAAACATAGATAGATAGGAAGCATCTCGTCAAAATTACATGGATAACAGCGTAGCTTCGTTGTAGATCTGTTCAAAATACATCGTCAACATGCTTTCGCCATTCCTTCTTTCCGTGTGAAAGATACTTTATCCTTCATTTCTGATTTCACTGAATTTTGTTTTTCCAAAGAGTTAAATTTCTTTAGTAGTGTAACTGTTTCAGATGCACAAGTTAAAACTAGCCTTTTACTTGTCTTAGTTGCAGTATTGAGATGTTTATTTTTCCATCGTTCTGTTTAAACATCCAGAAATCTTGTTTGCTTTAAGCGCTTGCTGTTTTACTTCACTGTGATTTCCTCCAAGTATTTAAAAATTCATTTGTTCGATTACGTTTAGTTAAAAGCTACTTTATTTTACCAGCTTTCTAAATTAATGCAAGATTTAATTAGCTTCTCAAATATCGTACGTAATGCTGTTTTGCCAAACCAAAATGATCATTATAGTTTACGGTAACAACACAAAACATCCAATGATTGGGATAAAGTAGTGTTCTCTGCTTAGCATATTACGCTAGATGGGATGAAGTCTGGTGAGGAAATAAGTGACTTTGGAAAAGATCGATATTAGCTCTTCCTTTCCGTGCATTCTGGCAGATTAACCACCCACATCAACCACAAAATGCATTTCGTTTGAAAGACGAATGCAATGAAACTAGTTTACTGAACGTCGGTGTATATATATACATACAGTACAATGCTGTCAATTATATCGGAAATACAGTACAGCAAAGGGAGAAGAAATTCCATGGAAATACATGGCATCAAATGTCACGTGAACTATTGATTTCCACTTGACAGAAGTGTGGGAACTGAATAATCGATGATAACCAAGCAATTTCAATCATCTGATGCCCGACTACTAGATCACATTCCCTAGAAAGAAATCCGATAATAAAAACTCATTCCATTAAGCATTCTTCTAATATAATACATACGTCCCTCTTCTTAAAATAGAATCGCTTACGTTATAACAACACACATAATTAGACGGTTAATGGAAGGAAAAAATTGTCCATGAACAAACGAGATGTTCTGAACGCACAGTACACCCAACTTAAACAAACAGCGACCTACGACAATAAATTATAATCAAATATCTCTTGCAACATTCATAACTGTCATTCCCTCCTCCCAAACACATACACTTTAAGCGATTATTAAGTAGGGCAGGGCTGGTAGACCACTGCATGCCTGTTCTTTAAACAATAAAACAAGCTACAAGTTCAAATGCAGAGGAATGCTTATCACGAGATGAATTTCATCGCTATGTGTGATTATATCCTGCTTAGCTTGGAAACAGCTTTCAAAATTTCCGTATTTGATCTACTATAGGAAATATCAGTTTCCAGTTAGCTAACCCTTAATCCTTATACGATATTTAAATTAGTGGATTACAGCTTTTAATCAATCCACGAATAACAGTAAGTTCCCTTCTCACATACATTCGTGAATTCTTTATCAATCAAAAATGTTTTTCTCGATTTCTTCCCCACATGCCTTTAGTTTTTCTGCATCAGAATACACAAAAAATAAAATAGCCTGTTTAGTTGAGAACAGATAGTCGAACTACTATCAGTTCTTCGAACTTTGCAGATATTTTAGGTGGGAGATGAATTTCATTGTCCACTGTGAGCCCCTCCTGGAGTAGCTTGCTCAAATTCCACTTTGATCTCTACAGCAGGGAAACGCGATTACCGATCCCTAACCTAGCTTCGGTACTAACTGATGCACTAGGGAGCAAGTTAGTTCAGCTGGACTTCCTTTAACGAAATGGTCAGCCAAAGTTACAGAGCTCATTACTTGTATGATTTGTCTATTTCTCTTATCCTGCTTCCATTCAGCCTAAAGAATACTTACTCGTGTTAAAATTATTAGGTTTTTCCGACAAAAAAAAATATCACTGATATTTTTCTTACTGTTAGTTATGCATAGTTGAGAATTCTTTCCACTATGCGATGTCATGAATTTGAGCATATCCAATATTCCGCTAAATTATTACTGCGACATAACGAGTTGTAATGGAAGCATGGTTAAAGTAACAGACAAACTATACAAGTAATGAGCTCCGTACATGTATGGGCAAAAAAAGTGTATTCTATTATTCCTATTCAGGTCTCGGATCAGATTATCGCAGTTGTGAACACGCGGAAAGACGAAGTCCAATGAACGTAAACATTTAAATTGCTCTCTCTAAAAAAGAACGAAATAGATAAAAACATTATTCTGATGAATCAATTCCTTTGTGGTTTTATTAAGTTTAATGACAGCAAATCAGCAGAAACCAGAGAGTAACACTGGTCAACTTTGTGCGCATGATTACTGCAAATTTCGGGAGGGGGATTTAACAAATAATAAATGCGCTTTTCTATCGTCAAGCAGAGTCCTAAAAATGTTTTGCAGTGAATGTAAACAACGAAGAGCTTCGTATTCCAGCATCAGAATGAGTTTAATTAATTTCGTTCACATTCGACAAGCAGCACTGCCGACAATGAATTTTAACCCATGGACTGTTGGGTGAAAGAGCTGAAGCGCTAACCACTCGACCAACCAGTAATGAACATCGTGCTAAACATTAAATCGATCACTGCTTTGATTTAAAAAAAAACAGCTTATAGTGAAATTGTGCACATCAGTTTTTATTCTATATACATTTAGACAGACATTGGAATATGAAATCATAAAATTTCTAACAAAACCTAACATATTTCGCCTTCCATTTAAGGCACTTTCTGAACGGAAAAACATTTCTTAAATATCCACCCACAAACGAAGTCAAAAGCAATAGGGAATAACTTGGTGAGGAAGGCTGCTCGTGGAATAATAGTACTGTAGTAGATGAATTAAAAGTAACTTAGGTGGCTTGCAGTTGAATGCGAATGGATTTGGAGTTAGTCGCTCATGTTCTTATAGGCTTAGCAGAGACGGAAGTAAGCTTCAGTAACACCGGTGCCCATCGAAATATCTACAGAAAATGTTTTCGATGGAGACCATCAATGAGCCAAATTGAACTCTGGAATTTTTAAATACCAGTAACCTTGGTTAAGCGATGCACAAAATCCGCAGCTGTTTCTTCATTAAGAAACAACTGATCAATCAGTTAAGGATTACTAAACACGATAGTATAAGTAGCGGCCTCCCCCCAGTGAATGCACTTTGCTATGAAGCCGCATGCGTACCCAATATGGGGCCAAATAGATTACAGCGGCTGTTTTTTGTATTAAATTCGATATAAAAAAAATTACGAGAGGGAAGTTTTGTTTCCGATACACAACGCTGTTACTAAAACTTTTAAAATGGACTTTTTCCAATTCAGCTGGCCCAGTCAAGATTGTGTACTCTGACTTCTTAAACGCAAATATTCTTTTTTCTCTTTCCCGCCAATCGGATATTAAAGTTCTTGCACGTGTTGCTTTCAACTTCTTATCCACATTCACAGGGAAATGGGTACACATTTCGATCTGGCAGCCAGGTGAAGAGCCCGCGCGCGCACACAAAAAATGGAGGGGGTTAAAACCCGACTACAATAATTTTTCTTTTCATAAGAAAATTTAAGTAATGAATGCAAATTACAAATAGTCTTAATTGTAATGCATACAATTTTCATATTGAAAGGAAATTTTAGCAGTCCATAAACCAATTTCATCCAATCATGCGCACAACTTAACAGCAATAAACTGTCAAATGCTTCAAAAATTTTACAAGTATTATGCATTAATATAAACGTATATATTTTGCTAATCTGCATTATGAAGATCAAAGGATTACTGAAACATTAGTCCACATTCAACTATGGCACAGTTGACTAACAAATTTATTCAGCTTAGGCGAAGAAAAACGAGAATACCGACTCGTAATGCAATTTAAATATGGGCCTTATTGAAAAGCGCTATCACTTTATAACTTACCTGCACAATGAAAATCAAACCAAAAAAAAAAAAAATTCTAGTTCAGGGGACAAGATGCTAATTCTTGAAAGAAGAGTCCAGTTATTTTCAAACAGGCTGTTTGTATTCTCTGCTTCAGTTTTAAAGCCTTTTCTACTTAAAAGGGGAGGAATAACAGAAAACTTTTTTTTTTTTACTTTTTATTGTTACAAAACACTAATTAATACACTCCATAATCACAATAATAGCTAAATCAAAGTTCTATAACTGCTAAAACTATTCACGATATAGAAATATCGAAACAAATATCAAACAACAGCATATTTTTTCTACCCAAGCCTAGTTTTATTCTATTAATAGTGAGACGCAAGTTTATCCTGAATAACGTGCATTTTATTTAAACGTGTTTATAAATATCCAACTTAAAGACCACTGAACACCAACATTGGTAACACACCTATGAGGGGACGCTTCCATAGTTGGCTTTTGAGATTTTAGGTTGGTTATTAAGCATCATCAATAACCAGTTCAAAATGTCTGCAGCATTTTTGTACATTCTATAAGCAAAATCCTACAGCACAGGAAAAAAAAAACCAATTTTAGCCGCCACTAATAACAAGACAGACTTCAAGTTCTTTCAACATTCCAGTCCGTGAACCATCTTCATGTGTCGCTTATAAGTGTCTGATCTATTCCATGAAGTGCCGCAAAGATTACAGATGTACTTGGCCACGTCGCTGTGATTCGATCGGATGTGTCGCCTCAAGTTGTGAGACTGCGTATAAACCTTTCCACAGAAGCAGCATCCAAAGCCGTTCTCTGTAAAGAAAAGTATTGCAAGTCAACAAACAGCACTTTAAAGCACAAGTAAAAAAATGGTTTAGAACGAGATAAATGTCAAAACAAATAACACAAGGTGTAAAATTTAAAAAAAAAAAAAGTAAATGTTTATTAAATTAGGAATTGAATATTTATCTTCAATAAAGCAAAGAAAAAACCAAAATTGTGTCGAGAAATCTGTTCAGTAACAGGATAACGGATACTGTTGAATTCGCGTCTACGGAGGAAACATTCCAATCTGTTTCAGTCGGTGACGAACAAGCCATCTCCACCCACACGCTTTTGGTACACGAAAGGCAAATTTAAACACTCATCAGCATTATTACTGTATTCAAACTAAGGTGTGATTCAATCATGCCTTTAGTAATTATTATTTTAAATGCTTGCTATTAAGTATTTTGTATATACAGAGTTAATGTATGGCATTTTGCTCATTTGTATTGTCATGGTTCTTTGATCCCATCTACACAACGCTGATAACGAACTTTCGCAGATGGAATTCAAGGTTTACTTTAACTTAGTCCAAGTGAAGATTATTTTTGGCAGTAAATCATTTTTAAAGCAAAAGTCATATGAACGTGATTCAAAAAATAATCTGACACATAACATTAACCAGGTGCACTAATTCTTGATATTTCCAAGTGAGGGGGAAATGTAAGCTGCAGAAAAAAAAAGCGAAATGCGAATCCTTTATGGAACAGTCTATGGTGTTTGAAAATAAACACTCAATCGTACTTTTTTCTTCAATTTAAGCCTTTTCAGTTTAAAAGAGAAGGCATGGCGAGGGAAACAAAAAGGCATCTCAAATTATACTTTATTATTGTTAAAAACACCTAATACAATTCACATGAAGATCACAATAATGGTTAAGCCAAAATTGTGCAACTGTGTCCACACAAAAATACCAATTACATTAGCAGCATAGCATATCTTGAACTTAAATCTTGTTTTAATATAGTAATTTTGAGATGCAAGGGACATCTCGGACGACATGCATATAAATATCGAACTCTGGTCTGTGTTCGACCACCAATACACACCAGTGTAACATAATTGGTTAACGTCTATGGCAGTGCTTTGGTAAAGTTTGGAAAAAAAAAAAAAAAAAAAAAAAAAACAGCAGTCCATTTCTTTTCTTTTCTCTTTTTAAAGAATCAGCCGGGTAAATATTCCATCGCTTACTCACTAGTAAGTTAGTCCGGAAGTTTTCTTTCATCCAAATCCATGGACCATCTTCATGTGTCGCTTATAGGTATCTGGCCTACCCCATGAACTGCCACAAAGATTACACATATACTTCGCCATGTCACTGTGGTTCGACCGGAAGTGCCTCTTCAAGTTGTAAGACTGGATGTATATCTTCCCGCAGATGTGGCATCGATAGCCGTTTTCTGTAAAGAAAAGTATATGAAGTCAACAAACAGAACTTAAGAGAATGGTGTGCTCAAAAACGGGCAGGTATTAAATAGATGTAAGATATTAAACGGTTCTTGCTAAATAAATGCTTATTCTTTATTAAATTGGAAAGATCAACAAAGAAATGAACCATTGTGAAACCAAAACGAATGTGTGTGTGTGTGTCCACATCTCACATATATAAATCACGTCTTCACTAAGAGGAAAATGGACCCAACTCACAATACCACTTGAGAATATGCTACAAAATGCATCAAAACAAAAATATATAAAATAAAGCAACATTAAGTAAACAATCATCACTCCCAAGGTAGTAAAAAACTTATTTTAAGGTTAGCAATTATGGTATGCCCGAGTGCCCATTCCTCTGCCATCTTTTTAATCTTGTAAGAGATCTTGTTACTCATCCATTCTTTAAATCATTAACAAAAAGTTCTTGGTCTATGAGAAGATCTTCCCTCTAATTTTTGCTTCAGTATTTCCAGAGACATTTTCCCTGCTGAGCCCTTTAATATGCTTTCTGCCATCATGCACTTTCTAAGGTCTTCCATGAGTGCTCTTTTTGGCTCCAATTAACTTCAGTACTTTTTTTTTGTTGTTATTTTCCTCCCTTTCTTTTATGAAATCTTCAGTGCTCAACCTACTCTAAGGCCTGAAATTCCTTCATTAAAGATTCTGCATATGTTCACATCCCAACTATAATGAAATGTGGGCCATACACAGGATTTTATTATTTTAGTCTATTTATTCCAGAGGTCATTAGTGATTTATTATTACAAAATGCTTCTTTTGTCTAAACTAGATTTCCATAACTGTTGTTCCATCTGCTGTAATCATTACTCAGAAATATTTATATGCCTTAGAATTTCGTACGAATCCAGTTGATACTCTTAAACGTCAGTTGGGTTGCCGTATTTTTGCTTATTACCATATCTTGATACTAAGCCATAATTCTGACTTATTTTTATTTCATCCATATCTTGTAATTCTATTTCTGATTTAGCTATAAACAGCAAATCTAATATCGTTAATTCTAATGCTATTTATTTTTATTCCCATTTCAGTTTCTTCATATTTCTTCCATTACCATTTCACTGTATATATTGAAGAGTATAATATATTACACATTGAATTCTACATTTGATGTCCATTGTTTCATTATTAATTTTGTTTATAATTTGTCTCGATTCCAATGTAACTATTATTATTATTCTGAGGTCTTGTATCAATTTGAAATGTCTTAATATTTCAATTAACTTTTTTGGCTTACTGTTAAATGCTTTTTGAAAGGCCATAAAGCAGATATGTTATTTATTTCCATTGATCTTTCAATAAGTTTAATTCATAAATTGCACTTTTTCTTGTATGAATCCTTTCTGCTGTTCACTTATATGGTATTTAATTCTAGAAAATGTTCTATCGTTTTTTTAATAGTATTTTTGAAGCATGGGATATGATGCTAATTGTTCTAAAATCTTTATTATATTCTGCCACATTATTTTTTTGGTATCTGAATGCAAATAGATTTTATGAAGTCTTCTGGTAGTATGCCTGTATCATATACATATCCTAATTCTATTAAATTATCTGTTCCTTTACTCCCTCTTTTATTTTATTTTTTTTATAGGGACTTAACTGATATTCCATCACATCCTGTCATTTTACTATTAGTTAATTCTTTTGTTTTCACTTTTCTTCTTGCATTATTTGTGTAAACAGTGATCATAGGTTTGCTTGGTAGTGAGATTCATATTAATATAAAAAAAAAAAAATAATAATAATACAATTTGCATCACATAATACCAAAGCAAATAATCATTATGGCATATATTTTCAAACACTATACAGTCAATTAAATTTTCTATTGGCAAAGTGGATAGTTTCTATGCTTTCCAACCAACGGGTAGGTTCAAATCCAAATGTGGCTTGGATGTTTGTTGAAGTAAATGATAGACGAACTTCGCTTCCCCGTGTGAGACCATCACCTTGCTTAATGGAGATCCTGAAGAATCTTGTAAGAAAAAAAATGAAGAACCTGAAGCAACTTGAAAAAAAAAATTCAATGATCAGTTTCTAGAGCAAAGTTTCTTTGATTATTCATTCAATCCTTTAATAGGATTCATACTCATAAAACATGAACTACTGCTCAGAAGCCATGGATGTAACCTTTCATAATTATGTTGTGCATTTTTCATTAACAGACACATCCCAATGTATACAACTCACAAAAACAAGTATTGCTCCTAAATAAATAAAAGAAGTTGATCTTCTGAGGCAGCCTCTGTTCACTGATGAAATGATTAAAAGATACCACTTAATTGTAGTTTGTTAAAACAATATGTAATTCAATGTAGTCCTATTCTTAGACACTTAAGTTCTCGCTTAGATCCTATCAATGACATACAATAGTATAGTTCCATTGTATATCTAGTATGAAGTTTTTCCACTTGGTTATACTGTAAATTAAATACTTAGTTTAATCCTTTATCCAAGTGTAAGCAAACAAGTTTGCATGCACCTGAACTTTCAAGAACTGGGGCAACTCGTATAAAGAAGCTAATGACTTCACATCACTTGCCTTAGTATCTCATAATGCAAAGGCATGTCTCTTTGTGGAGATGTATAAGGCTATGCATTACAGGAAGGGTCACTATCCAGACTGGTCTCAACCTTTATTGAGGTCTCATCAGTGGGAGCCAAATGCAGAGGTGATATTAAGGTTAAAGTAATGCAGAAGTTATATTTTCATACACAAGTAGCCAAAAGGCATCACACCCTATTAAATTACTCTGAATTGGCTACTCGTATATGAAAATATGTCTTCTGCATTACTTCAATCTTGGTATCTCACCTCTGTGTCTGGCTCCCACTGATGAGACCGGTCTGGATAGTGACCCTTCCTATAATGCATAGCATTATCTTATACATCTCCATGAGGAGATGTGTTTTGCATTATGGGATGCTAAGGCAAGTGATGTTAAGTCAGTCTTATGAGTTGCCCCAGTCCTGAAAATAGTTCAGGCACAAACTAGTTTGCTTACACTTGGATAAATGATTAAACCAAGTATTTAATTTCTTGGCATCTTTAATGTATATCTAGTATGATGGATGGACTTTGGACAAGATAATTTATAAGCCCTTTTCTGAAGAAAAGACATGGAACTTTCAAGCCAATCCATCAGGCCTTCCATATGCAAGGAGGTAGTTTCATGCTGGGTAATAAAATTCCTCTACCACCTAATCACATTAACAAGCATTCACACCCAAAGCCTCTTGGATGAACCCACACCTGTTAAATTGATAATGTATCCACTGTCCAAGTTAAATTTATGAAAGAGCAGTCCTATTGTAAGTAGCTTTTGCTGACACACAAAATAAACAGAATAATTTACATCCATGAGAAAAGAGATGCATACACATGCACTAACTGTTGCATATAACAGCTGTGCATAACATAACACTGGATTGTAATGATATTATTACAGGATTATGGCACATTTTCAGTGATCACAGAAATAAGTAGAAAAAGGTTTCACCACTTAACACTATCATAAATTCCACAGATTATATACACAGAAAATTAAATGGTGACTTAAGGCATAGTTAAGTAAAAAATAGCAGTGGATCTCACACAAATGAATGAATGAGTGAGTGAGAAAAATGATAAAAGAAGAATTGCACTTCTACAGCCCTCAATGAGTCCCTAAACACTATGGAGGTGTGCCTATATAATAATAAATCTAAACTGCACTGATATTAATAGCATTTAATTTCAGTGTTACTTGCATCTGTCATTGAAGACATTCTTGATTACTATTTTTGTTATAGCTTTTGCAACAGCTAAAACTCATCCAAATACTTCATGAATTCTCTCTCTCTCTCTCTCTCTATATATATATATATATATATATATATATATATATATATATATATATATGTACACTTTTAATAATGATAATAAAAACCTTATGAACTATATTTAAGAATTAAGATTAGTGATCAGGATGATTTCAGATGAGTAAAACATCGTAAAATTGTATACAGCAGTTGCTCCACTGACAGAACATCATAATGAAATTTGATGTTAAATTATCAAGCCATTTCAAACGGATATTTTAGGATAAATTAAGCAAATATAATATTATTAAACTGTTTATTAACTTTCAACACACAGGATCTGGGAGTTCACTCTAAAAAGGGCAGAAATTTTGAAGTATTCATAAATTCAAGTTGCATCACATGTAACAGTTATAAAAGACTGCTAACAAGACAAATGCAATTTTTAGCTTGCATACTCATTGCAAGGAGAAAAAAAATGAGTCTTCTAAATAACTATTACTGCAAGACATACTAAAGAGTGATAAGGGAAAAGAAGGAATGGCTGGATTATTTTCAAAATAGGAATTGGATAATGGTGTGTCTGTCCAATAGAATTTTACTAAGGAAGAATTTTCCCAGTAATTACAGAAGATAGTTGACAAAGAAATGATAACTTCTTGTAGATCTAAACAGTAGAGAAAAATAAAATCTTTCGGAAAAATGTGGAGAAAAGAGCAAGGTTATTAATAATGGTAAATGCCTGCTAGATTTCTGTGGAGGTTGTAGACTAGTCACATTACTAACACCACATTCCAACATAAAGGTGAGCACAAGTTTATGTGGGGAGACACAGTCTGACTTGCTGTTGATAGCGACATCTTTAAACTTCAAGGCACATAATTAGAGGATTTGAAATAGGAAGTTATCACCATTTATTTTTGAGGAGGATGAGAATGAATATAATATTGAAAAGAAGAGTGTGTAAGAAAGTTTCAGAAACAAAGCTGAGCTCAACATCAAATATACAAATATTATTCACAAAAAAATAAAACACAAAAAATAAAAATCAAACTGTAGAGACTCAGCGATAAGAGCCATGAAGGAAACATTAACTGATTTATTTAGTAAGGCTTGCAGTGAAGATGTTTGCAAGCATAAAAAATACTAACTTCAGTGAACTTTAGAAGTTAACTACCCAAACATCTACGTACATGAAAAATATCAATCATCCTAAACTTCATATCCATGCTATTTCAATGGAATAGTATGTATTGCAATTTAATAGGTATTTCACATCCACGGCAACCTTGCCAACATATGTACACATCAAGGTTAGTTGAGAAGTTCAAGTTAAGCAAAAGAAATATCAAAGTTCCTAGCAAGTAAGTCAGCATGTGTTCTGAGAGATGGCAGAGAATTTTAAGCTGTATGTATAAGTAACTATACAAAAGTTATGGGAAGACTGGTAAGAACACAGAAACAAATATTAGGAAAATGGCAAAACATCCTGAAAACTATTGCAAAATGGGGGAAAGTACTATAAAAGGAATCCAAAATGATAATGATAGGTGACATCAAAACAGAGAATAACAATTCTGGCTCCCTAGAGTAATTACTCTCAAAGATTGTTAAATGAGGCAAGCAGTGACAGAATGATGGTAGAAAACAGATATGCAGTCAAGAAGTACAGCATAAGTTCTACAGTGGTTGCACTGCATAATTCAAAAGGCCTGGTCAGAGAATCAAATTTTGGATAACTGAAGCAGAGCTCTCACAGTTCCTATCTGTAAAAATGGGAGTAAAGCTGAATGTGAGAATTACAGAGGAATTTCTCTACTGAGTGTTCATATAAGATATATGCAAGTATACTTGAGAAATGGCTAAGATAATTATGGAAGTAAAGCTTGGAGCAGAACAAGTAGAGGTGTTAGGTACAGATGTTCAACTTCAAGACAAAAGAATTGAGAATATAAAAAGTATCTGGATTTAAGTTTTGTAGATATTAGAAGGTGTCAAGAGAAAAGCTATTCAAAACACTGAAAATTATGTGGTATAAATGGGACATCTATATTAGTATAGGAAAGAGGTACAAGAAGTTGGCCTGATGTAAATTACCTGTGAGACAAGAGTGCATGTTATCTCTACTATTAAGCATCTATACGGGTCACATAACGACCTGTACGGATGAAGTAGCAATAAAACTGGAAATCAGAATTGGAGATTAGCTCTTTACTTTACATAACTAAATGTACAGGATTTATTTAAGAGTTCTTGTGTAGAGGCTTAAGTGCTGTGAGGACATTATGTTGGAGGTTTAATGGATTTTTTACAACACTCAAAAAGAATTAAAATAGAATTTAATACTTCCTATATTTCGTCCTAGCTTGCGTACTTTGGACAGACAGGCAGATCAGCATCCATCCGCCTGGAGGAACACAAGTCGTACATCGTTAAACACAACTATGGCCATTCAGGCTTGGCTGACCATGTTTTGGACACCACCCACAGAGTATCATGGAAGAAAACCACCATGCTCCACCACAGCAAATTCAAGAAAGAGAGAGACTTTTCTTAGAAGCAGCAGCAGCTCTCAGAAACCAACCAAATCTTAACAAATACGGTTGCATTAAGCTTCCGAAGATTTGGGAAACAGTCATCACCAGAGGTCCCACCTTACATTCCAGGCCACCTACTACTGCCCTTAGAGGGTGCTCCACCTAGATAGGACTTTATTGTCACCCACGTGGTTGGGCTTAGTATTGTAAGTTTTTGTGTGCATGTTACATTAATTGTCTTTATAATCCCCGTAGATGTCCTCCTAGTGACTAGGACGAAATATAGGAAGTATTAAATTCTATTTTAATTCTTTTTGAGTATTATTTAAGAGTAACTAGTCTTCAGGATTTCGATACTAAATTGAATCACTGCTGTGATAAATCTGGCATGAAAATCAGCAATAAAATCCCAGTTACTGCCCATTTATTGCTGATTTTCATGCTAGATTTATTACACCAGTTATTCAGTTATAGAAAAGAGGAAAATGTGAAAATATACAGTATGCTGAATGCAGAACAAGTTAAATATTTTAGGAAATATTTAATTTGATATATCAATTCAAGATGAGCAAGCTGATTTCATACAGAGGAAGCAAGTTCTCTTTCCTCTCACATTCATGCAAATTGGGCATGAGAACAGAGTTTACAAAGATACTATTGCAGGCAGATGACATTGTGTGCAGTTGGATATTTATTAATAGAATAGACAGCGAGATGTACACCACAGTAGTGTCCTCCCACGATGAGTCCTTTGAGGTATCACATAATAAAAAAATAAGACTGAAAACTGGTACAGTAGGAAGTCAGGTTAAAAAATGTATATGGAATATGAGAGAAATCTATCAAAACACTGAGTGAGTTGTATACATGACTAGGGACTGACAAATATGCTTGCCCACTCATCAGTGATGAGTAGATTTTGCCAGTTGGTGAAAAGCTACCCACTGAACAAAACCATATTTTTTATTTCATAAAAAAAACCAATTGAACAAAGTTTTTGTAATTTTAAGAAAATACAAGAGTGTGATATAAAGGGCCATTCTAGTATAAAAATTAAATGTAACATATTTTCCAAAAATTCAATGTTATTATAATACTTCTTACTATTGTTTATTTATTGGCTTCGCCTTGGAATGGTCAACAAAAGAATTGCTATCCGAACAATACAGCAGTACGAATCATTTATGGGACTGCTGCTACCTTATTGGGACATATTAAAAACGGGTGGAGAATCTTGGCAAGTAGGATTCTGCATAATTTTTCAAGCTCTGTACATGACAAATTTTAACTTGCATATCTGAATAGCGTTAACAATAAAAACGGTATCAAATACCAGAGTCCAAGATATGAGCTCTATGAAATAATAAACTGAGTGAACAGCTGTAGAATCATATGAAAAATGAAGATTTTTAGGAAAGACCCTGACATTTGTTTAGGGATCAGAAATGTGAGAGCAGAGCTAATCTCAAGTGGTATGGCCACCTAAACGGAATAGGAGAGGCAAGTGTTTGATGGCAGGGAAAAAAAAGACCCAGATAATGGTGGACTAATGAAGTAAGAAGTACATTACACAACTGAAATAGAACATCTAATAATACTGAAGTCCTGACAAATAAGTTTAATTTGGGGGGAAATTGTCGATAGGAAGTTAGTAATGATGTAAACTTGCTATTTTGTGCTATCACTGTACTCCTCTTGAAGAAATCTACATGTATTAAGAATTTGATGACGACTTAGAAAAACAAGTTATAATTGGGCGGTTTTTTTTTTTTTAAGAATGTTTTTAAATGAAACTCGTCCATAGATACCAAAACAATTCCTCCTGACTTAAACTTTCAAAGAAATTAAAAACACGTGTATCGAGTCATTTCAATTTATATTCTCCATCGTACTTAACGGCAACTTTCGACCTACCAAGAAAGGAATAGTGTATTATTTTGACGAAGCGTGGCGGTTTTTAATTTTCTCGTAATAAATGCATCAGCGACTCAAAAAAGGATAAGTTTATGCTAATAAAATTTTTCTAATTAGTCTGTTCTAATAAGTTTAACATAAGCAAGTTTTATTTCCTGTTATGAAGTGAAGTGCATACAGCTAAAAGTTTCGCTTTGTTTCGTAATGGCGGCGGAGTCTTAACACATGAAGTTACCAGCAGTCTATACGCACGGAATTAACCATTTAAATTAAAGAATTATACTAATTTCATTTCCGAATATATGAAGACCTGGTAATATTTTACTTCGGTATAAATAAACTGTTTTTCTTACCTCGGAATTTAATACGTTGTTTGTCCTACACGTGGAAGGAGGACTCCATAAGTTCAACCGGCTGTTTGAAGCGAACGTACGCATGCGTAATACCTCCAGGAATCAGAGCAACTCGGCGGCGGCGTGAAACGAAACAGATGACTTTTTTTTTTTTTTTTTTGGAAATAGAGAACAAAGTTAAGATATGCATCTCAAAATAGTTTTTCTGGATTAATTTAAGGTTTAATTAACGTAGTATGAACAATGGATTGTAGTAATAAAACTGTATATTATTTTAAAAGTTTAAAATAACTGTAATAATATGTTCATAAGTGAGCCTATTGCTGAACATGTGCTAGCACATATTTAACAGTCAAATCAAAGAAATATTAAAGAAATTTTTATAACACAAACAGTGAGTAGTCTTGAGACAAAATTAGGAACAGTTCATCAAGTACATGGATTACCGATGTCAGCTCTTTATTACACTTAACATCTTCAAGTCCAACTCGAGAATTCGATTTGTCTTAAGATAAGCTGGCATCAATGCTGTTGATGTCTATGAGGTGGTGGTTCTTTCAACAACGAAGCCCGCCATCCCCGGAGAGCTTTCTCTAAGCTTACATGCCCATATTCATTTGGTATGAGAATCCATGTAATCTTCAATTGATTTTCCAAACTAAATCGGCCCTACTACGATGTCAGTGTCCATTTTGCAACACACATTTACGCAAATGTATGTGCTCAATATTAAATTTCACAAGCATGTAAGCTTAAAAAAAAAGTTCAAGAGAAGAGATGAGTTGTTGAAAAAGGGAACTAGAAATAGACACCCGAAACATTGATGCCGGTTTATCTCATGAAGAATCAGAATGATTCTCAAAGTAAAATGGAAAACTTAATGTATAATGAAAACAAGAAAAACTGGGAACCACAACAACAAGAAACTATCAAATCAACAAGGAATTCTAAGCTTAAATTATTTTTTATGGACATTTTCAGAAGAAAAATTTTTGATAACACTTTCACATTGAAGTTTGCTGAGGTAGGGAACGCTTAGTGTCGCTTCTGTTTAATGAAGAGACTTTGGGAAGTAAAGCAGCTAGGGTTTGAATTAAGGCAAGAGTTATGTGAAATGAGAACGCAATACGTGTGCGCGCACACACTGTAATGATGAGCTTGTGCACTTCGCAAAGATTAACAAGTTTTTTTTTTTTAATTATCTTCATAATGAAACAAACGTTGTACGTGTGTGAATAAGAAAGTTGATCTTTCATTTCTTTACTCAAAAATTATGTAAATAAATTTATATTTTTCTATTAATTAAATATTTTTCTATTATTACAGATGTCTTACTACAAGAAGTGAATGTAATGAATGAGATTTTAATTTAGTTAGAAGAGACCAATAAATATATATATATTAAAAAAAGAAAAACTTCGCAATGCCTAATTTCAAGCACATCAGTTCAAAAAGAAATTATGGACAAAATGAATTAAGTCGCTTACACACTTCGCAAAAAGTAATTTCCCACGTATGACAGGTCGTAATCAATATTGTATATAAAGTACGAGAGGGTTCTAAGGGTTCAACGAATACGGAAACTGTGCTCTCTACGCAGGGCCACGTCAACCCGAGGATGCACCACACCCGGGCGGCAAGAAACAAATATCAAATATTTATTTTATGTAGTTTTTCTTTTAGTTATTTTTTTTAAGGGGAGGCTGCTAAAGGTTTGCACTCGAGCGGCAAATATCCTTGGCGCGTTCCTGTCTCTAAGCCAAACACGGAACGTTTTCAAACTACTTCAGTTCTCCCCGATATACAGGATGGGGTCTCATATCGGGTAAAAGAAATTCAAATGCCGCTAAAGAAATCACAAGCAGCGGTGCAATTCGGACTTGCAGCCCGTTGGTTGAAGGGCGGGTACATTATCACTGGTCCAACCAGGGCAGCCAATTGCTAGATACTTCGGGTTCCCTTACTTGAAGTAGCGACTCACTCTACCGATGGAAGATTTGCATTGGTTCTCCCCACCACCACAATTATTAGTAAGAATTATTTAAAGTACTTTATCCAAAAGGTATTAATAAATATCATGTAAGTCAAATAACATTAATCGTGTTAAAAATATAAATAAAAAAATCGCAATGTTTTTGACTTTAATTTTAATACGCATAACAAGAATGGTGATTATTAGTACAGTTACATTAAAAAGGTCATCTTTATTTTATCAGAGTATCTGAAATTTTAAACCCGCCATTTCTGCAAGTGATTTAAATATGTTACGTCTTTTGCACTAATTTTATTGTAGTAAAGCTACGTCTCAAGTAATATGTTTACAACTCCACTGGCAGGTGCATAAATGTGCTTATGCTTTAGGTATTCAGATTTTGGATGTGTGGTATATTTTCTAACAAATTAAAAAAATTTAACTCAAATATTCGTTAAATTTAAATTACATTCATAATTATCATGGCAGACATTGCAAGGAATGTACACTATAGAGGCAAACAGCGGCCGCAGTACTTCGCAAATTACGGGATTGAAATTACCGGGCATTACTTCAATCCTACCTCCTTAATACTTCCCTCCTCAAGAAGAGAACAGTGTTCTTATGTACAATATTGACTACAACCTATCTTTCGTGGGAATTCACAGGAATGCTTTTATTATTATTATTATTATTCTCCAGCAGAGAAGCAAACAAAAGGTTTGTTGTACACTAAAGCAACTACGGTTATGAAGAGAGTACAATTATGTTTAAATTTTTTTTTATTTTTTTTTGAGACATGAAAAATCCGAGTTTCCGGGAAAAAGAACCCTGCTTTCTCCAGAACAAAAGATTTGATTGTTTTTATCTGATAAGAATCGGCATGTTTTGTCGAAGTAGAAGAATGCAATGCACTCCCCATCACAGTGAACGGCTGCTTATACCAAACCCTCTAGAAACACTGATCTTAGATGAAAATAGACATGCCGCAAGCTTCTAAATGAACCTACTTGAATTTTTTTTTTCTTTCTTTCTTTCCCTTCTCGCCTTTGCTGGGTTGAAAACGAAACAACTCACGTCACAATGTATAACATACACTTCAAAGAAGGGAGCGTGCTGTCCATTATGGAATGTAAAAATCAATTTGATGTGACGTCACTGCTCTCAATATACAAGTAATTCAATAGCAAAGATATTTCACGCACAAACTTTTTTTTACTTACGTTGGAATAAAACCAGGTTAAAAGCTATTGGTCGAGTTTAACATTAAATACCATTGAACTGCTTACATCAAACGACATTACTACAAGTCCAATTAGCTTAAGGTTGTTGAAGTCAGGCTTGAAAAACCTCAGAGTCGAAATGTTGGAATCAAGCTACGACCCGTGTTTTTTTCTGAAATTGACAGGAATATATTTTTTAGGTGGTATATTATCTGAAATTTTGCGCTGAGTTGATGGCGCTATCTACATAATACCTAAAAGAACAATCTCGAGTACTGTTTGCGGGAGACTGTGTACATCTGATTGCGAGTATTAGTGTGAAGATGGGTAAATTGTCGCTGGGAAAAGAACAATGCGTCGCAAGGCCGAGATGCGCAAATTACAAGGTAGGACTGCGAGTGGAAGCTGTCGGGATCAGTGTGAGATAAATTATGAGGGAATGCAAGATAAGGATGCAGGGATGGGTGCAACGTCGTCGTCCATGGTCCTGTTGAATGATGCGATGAGTTGTGGATCGAAATGAGAGGAGAAAGCGTCTATGCATATACATTAACAAGTGGTATTAGGAATAAAGGCGTAGTTATACAGAAATAGGGGCTATTAAAAGATCCACCAATATTTCAAAGCCGAATATATTGTAAAAACTCGTAAAGTTTACGTTTGACCAGAGAGCATATGAAAATTCAATCCTTGGCATTGGAGTTCCCTTAGCTTGCACTACTTAAGACACGAACGCTGCCCAGGCGCAGTGCCGTAACAAGGGAGTGGCGAAAGAGGCGCCCGCCATAGGCACAAAACGTTAAAAAAAAAAATAAATAAATAGATATAAAAGTCCGCTATTTTATATCATATTTTTGAATTTCGGCAATACGCCGCTTTAGACACACAAATTCTTCAACTCATTTTGATTGGGTTAATAGTAAGTATTTAACATATTGCATTTAGTAAAATTTAACTCGTTACATTATCTAAATTAAGGTGATTTTAATTCCCACATTATTTCAAAGCCGAATAAGAAACTCAAAGATAGGAATCAAAAGAGTTTCATGCCGAATATAGCAAACTATAAGTTTCGGCGGACTGTAGCTAAGCTAAAGCACATAGTTCAAAACTAGGGCAACTCGTTGCAAAGGTAGGTAAAGTGATCACTATTCTTAGTATTACCCATAAAGTATTACACATCTCCTAGGACCTAGGAGATGCATGATGTTAAACATTATGGTGGAAGGTACCCAGACCGGGTAGTGACCTTCCACCTACAGTCCGCCGAAACTTTTATAGTTTGCTATTTTCGGCATGAAACTCTTTAATTCCTTTCTTTGAGTTTCTTATTTGGCTTTGAAACAATGTGGAATTTAATATCCCCTTTATTTAAATAATGTTACATCGCCGAAGTGAAGCTTTTTGGCTCTTTATTTAAATAACTTGTTACATTAAAATTTTCAAAATTTTTGGATTAGGGGGCGCAAGTTAGACACTTGCCACAGGCGCTTCATATCCTCATTACTGTACTGCCCAGGCGTCTGTATTTTCGGTTCTTATGAGTACATTTGATAAAGTTTTCAGTAAGGAAATACCGTGAGTAGACATATTACTAACTATTATAATAACGGAATTAACTCACGTCGATTATTCTTTATTCGTAGAATTTTCACCTCAGTATCACAGGCATCATCAGTACAGGTACAAGGCTAATTAAACAATAACTTATATTCACAAAGCGCCACCTAAGTAGCTAAGGTTAAATTTAATTAATTTTTATTAATTATCTAGTTATTCAATAATAATTATTCAATTATCATAATTTAAAAAATTAATTATGATAATTGAATAATTAAATAATTATTTAATAATTAAGTAACTAAATAAAAAAATAATTACATTTAGGAAATTTAACCTTAGCTACTTAGGTGGCGCTTTGTGAATATAACAGTTGTTTAATTTAAAAAAAAATTTTTTTTTTTTTTAAATATGTGTATACAATTATATGTTAGGAAAGATTTGCTACTTTATAAAGTACTATCACCCATAAGGGGAAAAGACGTAGACCATCGGATCTGTTTAGGTTAGGGGAGTGAAATAATGTTTCACATGTTTCTTTGTATAGCCGTTCCATTAGGAACCGACTTTTGTGAATGACTTTTGTCTTGTTCCACTTAACTCTATGTCTGGTGTTGATGGCATGTTCTCCAATTCCAGACTGTTCGGGTTCAAGGTACTGGATGTATGACTGGTGTTCTTCTGACCGGACCTGAGCAGATCTTCCTGTTTGTCCAAAATATGATAAACCTTGAACCCAAACAGTCTGGAATTGGAGAACATGCCATCAACACCAGACAGAGTTAAGTGGAACAAGACAAAAGTCGGTTCCTAATGGAACGGCTATACAAAGAAACACGTGAAACATTATTTCACTCCCCTAACCTAAACAGATCCGATGGTCTACTTTTTCCCACCTTGTGGGAGATAGTACTTTATAAAGCAGCAAATCTTTTCTAACATAATTGTATACAAATATATTTAAAAAAATTTTTTTTTAAAAAATTAAACAATAACTGTTATATTCACAAAGCGCCACCAAAGTAAGGTTAAATTTCCTAATTATTATTATTATTTAATTATTAAATAGTTATTCAATAATCATTATTTTTAATTAAGATAATTGAATAATTATTTAATAATTAAATAACTAAATAATTAATAAAAATTAATAATAATTAAATTTTGCCTTAGCTACTTAGGTGGCGCTTTGTGAATATAACAGTTATTGTTTAATTAGCCTTGTACCTGTACTGATCATGCCAGTGATACTCAAGTGAAAATTCTACGAATAAAGAATAATTGACGTGAGTTAATTCCGTTATTATAATAGTTAGTAATATGTCTACTTATATAGTAATTATATACACATATTTAAAAAAAAAAGAACAAAAAATAATTTTTTTAAAACTATGATAATTGAATAATCAATCATAATTTATCAGAATAGGGAATTGGACAATGAGACTTATTTGTGCCTATGGTCCCAGAAGGTTCTACTAAGGTAGAAGTGGAGGAATTTTTTGATGCTTTAGAGAAAGCAACTGACACAATGAAAAAAGAAAAGTTGGTCCTTGTTGGGGACCTAAATAGCAGAGTAGGAAATGATTGTCACAGATACAAAAATATTTTGGGAAAATTTGGAGAAAAGAGCAAAGCTAATAATAATGGCAAATATCTGTTGGATTTCTGCTCAGGACATGGACTGGTTATTACTAACACCATGTTCCAACATAAAAATGTGCACAAATTCACACGGAGAGAAGAGGTAAGGATTAAGAAAAGTCTCATTGACTATGTTATTGTTGATAGTGATGTTTTCTCCCTTGTGCAGGACACCAGAGTGAGGATTTGAAATTGATCACTATTTAGTCTTGAGCAGGATAAAATTGAATTTCATATTGAAAAGAATAACATGTAAGAAAGTTTTTAAAGTGAATAAAAGTTGAGCAGCTCTCAGATGTGAATTGTAGACTAAAATAGAAAAAAATTATTGAAGAAAAAATGAAAGAGTTTGAAGAGCAGGAACCAAACCTTGGAGATTCAGTGGTAAGCCTTGAAGAAAATCCCGATTGATTCAGCTAGAGAGGCATGTGGTGAAGTTGTCTGCAAGGATAGAAAAATCAGAACTCCATGGTGGACACAGGAAGTTAAAGAGGCAGTGAAGGAAAAGAAGAAAGCATATCAAAAGTTCCTTGCAAATAAGTCAGCTTGTGCTCTTAGAGAATATAGACACAAATGTAAGAAAGCTAAACACTGTGTAAAACTAGCTAAACAAAAGTCATGGGAGAACTTTGGCAAGAACATAGAAAATAAATATCAAGAAGGTGGTAAGATATTTTGAAGGTTGTTGAAGAAGCTTAGAAATGGAGGAAAGAGTGCTGTAAAGGGGGTTAGAGATGATAAAGGTGAAATGAAAACGGGAGACAAAGATATCCTCGAAGTATGGAGTAATTACTTAGAACAATTGCTAAATGAAACAAGCAGTGATAGCACAGTGGTAAAAAATACTGACCAGGCATGCAGTCAGGAATACATATCCATACTCGAAGTAGAAAAATCCATCAAAGGATTGAAATGGGGGAAAGCAGCAGGAGTAGATGATATTCGACCAGAAATGCTGAAGTATGGTGGTATAAAAGTCTTACAGTGGCTGCACTGCATAGTTCAGAAGGCGTGGACAGAGGGACGAATTCCTGATGATTGGAGTAGAGCTCTAATAGTACCCATATATAATAAAGGGAAATAAAACTGAATGTCAGAATTACAGAGGTATTTTCCTACTGAGTGTTCCTGGCAAGATCCATGCAAGTATACTTGAGAAACAGTTGAGAAGAATTGTGGAAGAAAAGCTTGGTGATGAACAAGCTGGATTCAGGCCAAACAGAGGCTGTCAGGATCAGAACTTCACTTTACGACAAATAGTTGAGAAAGCATGGAAATATAACAAAGATCTGTATTTAAGTTTTGTCGATCTGGAAAAGGCATATGACAAGGTGCCAAGAGAGAAGCTATTCAATACGCTGCAGTTATATGGTGTCAATGGGGCATTATATCAAGCAATACTTAGTCTTTATTTGAGTTGTAAGTCAGCAGTTAGAACTGAAGGAAGTACAGGAAGATTGTTTAATGTTAAATCTGGTGTGAGACAAGGATGTACATTATCCCCTCTGTTATTCATTATCTATATGGATCACATTATGAAGGAAAGTGGTATTAAACATGATATCAGAATTGGAGATGTTAATGCCAGCTCTTTGCTTTATGCGGACGATGTTATACTTATAAATAAATCCGCTAGAAGTCTGCAAGATTCTCTGACTAAATTGAATAACTATTGTAATAGATATGGTATGAAGGTCAGCAATAAAAAGACAAAGACAATGAAAATAGGTAGAATCGTTAAAAATGTCAACTGTGTTGTGAACGGAGAACCTGTGGAACAAGTAAAACATTTCAGCTACTTGGGCACGATTTTTAGTGAAGATGGTAAATTAAATATGGAAATAGATAACAGAATCAACAAAGCTGGTATGGTAGGAAGTCAATTGAATAAATTCATATGGAATAAAAGAGAAATTAGCCGGAACACTAAATTAGCTGTATACAAGACAGTGTTCAAACCAGTTTTAACTTGTGGATCTGAGAGTTCTGAGAAAGATTAGAGGCGTGAACAGATGGCATCAATGGCAATATCATATTAAAAACGAGGATATTAGGAAGAAACTTGACATTGTCAACATCCAGGAATGCGTTAACAGAGCTAATCTCAGATGGTATGGTCACTTAAACAGAATGGACGAGGAAAGATTAGCAAAACAAGTTTTCTCTGCCAGGTTGGCAGGAAAACGACCCAGAGGAAGACCAAGATATAGGTGGATTGATACAGTATAAAGTGCTTTAGAAGACAGAAATATAAGATCTGATAATGTTGGAGTCTCGACAAGTAACAGACTGATTTGGAGGAAAATTGTAGATAGGAAGTTAGTAATGATGTAAATTTTTCATGTAGTACTATCATATTCTGTTGCTTACATACACCCCTTGAGGGTGTATGTCAGGAATTTGATGATATTGAATAATTAAATAATTTAATAATTAAATAACTAAATAATTAAATTTAATTAAAACAAAAATAATAATAATAAAAATTTAGGAAATTTAACCTCAGCTACTTAGGTGGCGCTTTGTGAATATAAGTTATTGTTTAATTAGCCTTGTACCTGTACTGATGATGCCTGTGATACTCAGGTGAAAATTCTACGAATAAAGAATAATTGACGTGAGTTTATTCCGTTACTATAATAGTAATTGATAAAGTTTTCACTGGCCTGACGGTTGTTTCGAACCGTTTGGTTGTCTTCAGAGACCAGGCAGAAGGTTGGATCTGTAATATCTATTTTTGAATAATTTAGATCGTCACAATGAAGTCGCATGACTTTTTTTTTTCGGTAAAGGTGTAAAGTTTTCGGCTTTGATAAAAATTAGTCGGTACGCCAATCATTGGTGTCAAATGAGATATGGTTAACAGAGGATGACGTACTCCCACGAACAGAATGACAGCATTTATCGAAAAGAAAGCAACAGTGATAGCAACTTTGAGGCTGTCTGATGCGAGGTTAATGAGCACGAATTTTTGGTATTTAGTGGGGCGTTGCTAATGGCTAGCGATTGCACATGGAGATGTTCTGGCCGATTAGACTGGTAAGTGACAGGCATGTGATGATAATCGGTGACTATGGAAGCAGTGACTAGTAGTATGAAATAACATGCGTGAGTAAGGCGACTGAATTTCTTCAGTTACTTGGAAGAGTTAAAGCAAAACGTGGAAAAGGAGCGTTGGATTTAAAATATCGTCTCATACATATAGTGATAAACAGAAGATATCAGGTTCGGGAATCATCACGTGCTTCTGCAGTCCGAAATGCCCAGAAAGATGCAAGCTACAAACAAAAGAGACGGAAAAGGAGAAAAAAAAATACAGATAAGGAGAACGATGAATTAAGTAAAGATTGGTGACCTGCATTGGCTTGATCGATTGAAGGGAGGGGGAGGAATCAGCAGCACCTGAATCTGGTCCGAAATCAGTTACTTATGGTAGTGTCAAATTACAATGCTAAAGTTTGAAGAATAAATAAAGTAGGAGTAATATGGATGAATGAGGACATTATGCAAGAGCTGCTGAGATAGGATGTTATGGGTGTGTGTATAGAACCCTCAGCAGCACTAGGAGTATAAAGGACTCTGCCGCTGTTTTTATGTAATAAAAACAAAAACCTCTCCAACGACGGTGCAGAAATATTAATCATTTTGTGTAACTCCAACCGACTTAGTGGAACCGATTAAAAATGGAGGATTGAGTTAATTTTTTTTTTTTTTTTTTTTTGAGTGGCGAGTTTGGTTTGCAGAATTTGTCTAGCCCTGAATATAAGGTACAGCTAGGATGGTGGCCTATGTAATGAGGAAAGCGAAACTGGTATCCGAAAGTAGAGTGGCGTAAGTACACACAGAAAAGAAAAAAAAAAAAAACCTAGAATTCTACAGCTATGTGGCTAGTAAAAGAAACGGTGAATATATAAGACTGACTTAAGTTAGTGGAAGTGGAATGCGGGTTACATCCTTGGAAGATTCAGTGGTAACGTTCAATGAGGTTTTTTTTTTTTTTTTTTTTTTTTTGTTATATTTCATATTGGAAGGGGAAGAATAGTGGGAAACAGGGAGAGAGAAAACCATACTAACTCAGGAACATGAAGTGTTGAGAATTTTAAGTGAACGGTGTTAATAATGCTGCGAGACTATGAGATATCATCACATTAAGGGAATAGGAAACAGAGCTGGCAGTGCCCTTAACTTGGTCGTTGAATAGTCAGACAACAGCAACAGACCAGAAGGGTGTAAAGAAGGGAAAATACAATACATTAGTTATCCTATTATAAAATGTAACCAATGTATTAGAGCAGATGCTTTTTTTTTTTTTTTTTTTCTTTCCTCAAAAGCATGATCGATTATCACACGACAAACGATTTTCGAAATTGGTTATCTTAGCGATAGGAGACAGAGAGTTCTGTATGGGATACAGTGTTCCGAAAAGTTTTAATCTTTGGGAAGGGGGGGGGGGAAGAGTTCAGTAGACGATTTGACAATACACACTACGCATCGTATTCGACATATGACTGAGCATCTGCAATGATCGCTAATTCATAAGTAGTATAGAAACAGAAGACACGACATATAAATTAAAAAAAAATAATAATTTTAATTAGGAAAAGATTTTTGGAAAATTTTCTATTTTTTTTCCCTTTTTCTTTGGGGCCAGTGCCCTTTCCCCCCCCCCCTTCCTTTGGGTGCGCCACTATATGTGTGTGTATGTGCATATAACAATGTTTCGAGAGGAAACTTAAATTAGTATGTTAGGAGGCTGTTACAAGATTAGATTGGCCAAAAATGGAGATGTCACTTCCAACGTTTTTAAGTGTTGAGTCGCGCACCGTGGCCGGAAAAGCTGGAACGAAGTTCATTAAATTGGAGAAGGATCTGCGGTTGAGGAGCTAAAGTTCGGATGATACATCGCAAAAGTTACCCAGATAATTGCTGCTACGATGCAAAGAACTGACAAATGTGTAAGGCACTAATCAGGTCATATTTGTATTTCTGTGGAGAGCTCTGGTGACTTGGTCATACTGTATGAGCGATAAGGAAATATTAGAGTACGGCAGCGAACGATAGACTGGCTTTGGACGCAACAGTATAGAGCTTGGTGGATGTATGTTGAAGAGGTGATATAGTTCTTGCTTAAACTGAAGAAAGGAGTTCAGATAAACAGAGATACTGCGTAAGGTGGAAAAAGAAGTCACCTTTGCATACTCTACGAAGGTCATGTCAATAAGGAAATTAATTCCCCTCACGGCAAGTGGTACCGACCACACATGGGAGAACCCTGGCTGGCACAGTGCCAAGAAGAGTCAATTCATGTTGATGGGGAGAAAGGAATAAGGCGATGTATGAATTAGTCACCAACACGCGAAATCACATGCTTTGCACGTAAAATTTTTTAACTGTTGTAAAAGTTTAAAAACTAGAATTTTCATAAAAGAAAAGCTAATTTTCTGACTTGTAATAATAAAAACACTCATCATTGATTACCCTATTATCGGAATGGATTCGCTCTCTGCCATACGTAGAAGTGTCGAGCGGTCTCGCATCTGTGGTCGGACAGTAAATGAATGCAATGCACCACTAGAGTGGATGGTGAAGGATCCAGGGCAGAATGTTTAAGACCACTTACGACATGTAGTATGAAGTATTTTATCTTCTAGAGGAAGACTTGAAATTACATGGAATCCTGAAAAATTAGAATAAATAGCACAGAGGTTTGGAAGGTACAAGGTTTAAAGTAAGTCGAGCCATACTGAAGTTCGGCCCTCTCCTCCTCACAAAATAAAAAAAAAAAAAAAAAAAAAAATGCAAACAAGACATCTTATCCCCAAACCGGTCACTATCAGGCAATGATTTCCTTAAAGAAATTTCGTTGTACGAGTAAAAAGTTATTGCTCAACCCGTAAAGTTACATTTTTCTTCCCCCCCCCCCCCCTTTTTTTTTTCCCGGTGCACATCAAGCTGCAAAGTATGAAGTAAAATAATATTAAAGAAGAGACAAGTTGGGTGAAAGATTTGAGAAATTTCCGAAGCGTAAAAGTACTTCAGTGAATTAAAGATGGCTTCCATTCCGAACTTGTAATAATAATGAAATCATTTAAGAATTAATTTGCGAAAGCGTGGAAGATAATTTTTTAGGAAATTAAAATTCTTAAAATATTTAAACCGGGTCGGAAACTTGTTCAAAACCCACTAGACAACAGAGTGTATTAAGTCCTTACAATTCCACTTTTCCCACTGCCATTCGGATTTTCCGATGGACCTCTCTTTGTACTTATGGGCGAGCACGTGAAAGATTATCGGGCCACATCACGCCTGGGAAAACTGTCTACAGGGGAAAATGGAATCCGTTTATGCTGGCAAATTACTGTGGAATAAACAGGGATATTCCATGGGCTATATCACAATAAAAAATAAATAAAAGTACATTTAAGTTTATATTCAACAAAACATAACAAAAGTGGTTTCAGTTTCTCTAAATTTTTATAGCGTTGGTTTTAGAATTAACGTTCAGTTTCATCAGGGCATTCAGGTCCTTCCAATACTGACATCACCACTCGATTATCTTGAAATGCACATGATTGGTTACATCAGTAGCCATTCCTCACCCCATCAAGCCGTTCACAACTAAGTTAATACGTGTACCTTCCAACCAACAACAGTCTAGGTTAGAGCAATAGCATTCACCCAATTTCGAAAGAAATCCCTCTTCCCCCCCCCCATACAATGCAAAATTGTCAATATGTTTGAACATATGTGCTTTCTTTTCTGAGGACATCACTGTGTTAAAAGTATACTCAACTGAACTGCCTTACCCATTGGCAGAGGCATAACTTCCCTGTAGCAAAACTGTGCAGTGCGAGGGCCCAAAATAATAAAAATAAAAGACATGTTCTCATAGGCTTATTGAAATTTTGTTGCTGTGGAATGGATTCCAAAATGGTATTTACGACCGTGATTATTATTTCAACCTTCCACCAATAGACTTTGGATCCATCAAGAGTGACTACGACATTAACTCTTAATTACGTTAAAAAATATTCTAGATTGCATTCATGTTTCTGTATGGGGGAGGGGAAACATAGCAACCAGCAAAGAGAAAAAATACTGATAGTCTAGCCATGTGTACTATGCATTGAAACAATCTTTTTTAGCACATACAACCAAGTGTTAACTGACCATACGCCGTTTACGATCAAAATGTTTTGAAGTAATTATTTTTCTTGACACGCATATGAATCACATAAACTTTATCGGTAATTACGAATATAACAACGAACAATATTCATAACGTATCCCTCACTGACTGCCATTTGATTAATCACTTATTTTGCCAACTGAACTGCTCAATTAATTCTTAACTCTTTCAAAAGTAATTCTTCATTTCGAAGAGCAGCTACCATTACTATCCCCACACCTGTTTTACAGCAACTCCGTTTTGCCCCTACATGAACAATTCATTTATCGGCGAGGTTATCGTGCAGTTTCTTCAGGTTATTAGCATGACTGCTATTTATAATATACAAATTCTCACGAGCAAAATAATACTGTTTTAGTTATCTAGTAGCAACATTATCGCACTTTACTGATTCCAATTCTTCATATTGAAAAGTAACCTTCAATTTTTGAAATTCGTTCAGAAATTAAAGTGAATATTTGCATATTCTTACCGTTTCACACGTAGCCTTTTCAACGACCTGTCATTTGTAAAATCATGCCATTACATGGAACTCTTACTGTTATACAACCATGAAACTTCACATTCTATAACAGACTACCAACGCCACAACTACTTCCTGTTCCACGCCAGATACTAGTGCTCCACCTAGTAGAGTCGTTTTGAAAAAAAGTCACAATAACTAAACCCTGTATTAAGCGAGGCAGGTACATCCCACTTCTTTCCAGGAAAGCCTTAACCGTTCCACTACCTTCCTGCCCAAACCATCTCACTTCCTTTTTTCTGCACCTTTGCTTCAATGCATATAACTATATCTCAACTGTCAAATATATTTGCATGCATATAATAATAAACGCCTAAGGGATCTTGCTAATTTCACAGTTAAAATATAGGAAAATGCATAAAAACTTTTTTTTTATTTTTAAGACAAAACAATCCCTCTTTAAATACTCAGAGTGGAAATACTTATTCAGAATTTTTCACGGCAGTAGAAATCTGGATCAACACAATGATAATTACAATTAAAAAAAAACAAAAAACAAAAAAACCTTCAGTTTTAGTTTTTAATTATTGTTCGGCACAAGAAGTGATCCACAATTTGCCTACAAAAGATATGAAGTCTGCTTTCCTGATATGTACCCTCAAGGGGTGTACAGGTTACTATGACAGCACTATATGATTAAGTTTATATTATTATTAATCTCCTATCAAAAACTTTCTTCCAAAACAGTCTAGTACTCATGAGCACTCCAATATTGCCATATCTAATATTTCGTACTTCTAAGACACTTCAGACTGAATCAATCCACCTAGATCTCGGTCTTCCTCTGAGCCTCTTCCCCACCATCTTGGCATCAAACACCTGTTTTGCTAACCTTTCTCGCCCAGTGGTATAGCTAGAGCTTTTGCCGCCCGGGACGATCCCTGAGTTTGTCACTCCTCTCAAAACACACCAAAAATACTACAAAAAGTCAAAACGACGTATGGGGAAATAAATTAAATTTTACTAAAAATTTAATTTAATTTAATTCGTTAAGAATTACCTACATTACTCACATTAATGTAGATAATTCTTAATCAATTTTATTTAGAAAAACTCCTCTCACAACTAGCAACACTTAAGCAATTGTGAGGAAAATTCGCAGCAGTATTACAATATTTGGAAATGAGTTCTCGAGACTGTATTTTAGAATTAACTGCAAAAGTTCAAAAAGGTTCAAAGTGCGGCCCGGGACGGACCCCCCCCCCCCATAGCTACTCCTCTGTCCTCGCCCATTCTATTTAAGGCCATACACTTTAGATTCTTGAATATATATATATGTCTGTGTACAACTCATTCTAACAAACGTTCTTGCTATTTTACTAATAAATACCAATACTTACTGTTTTGTAGCATCTTACCAAACAAATCAGGAATATTGATGTTTTAAATTTTTCAATTCATTTTTTTTTTGCTATTATCTACAAATATGTTCTTCACAAGTTACAAAAAATTCAACAGTGACGTCGATGTATCATCATTTTGGCAGTCATCCTTCGGCAAACAGGAGCACAATCTTCCTAGGTGGACAGAGCACAGGTTTCTTGGATCTTGCTGTGCGTACTCCAGTAGTTCATATCCAAATATATCCGAATGGGAGCGAAGATAGAGAATAGGCATCCAAGAATCTAAACACGTAGATATTACGTTCTCCTCCCCTTGCTATTCGAAGGGTAGGGATTAAGTTCCACCGCACCAGATATTAATATTTTTGTCAATCCAAAATAAATATTCATAGAGAAAGATAAAAGTGGACACAGTCATTTAACTTATAGCTATATACAGGTTAAATGGCGATATTATTTATATTTTATTTATTTACTTTTTTTATTTGTGACCTTAAACCAGGTTATCTTGCGCGGATAAATGATCATAATGAATTGAAATGAAACCCCTCTGGAAGTCTTGTCTAAATTCATATTAAAGGCATTGGAAAAAAAAAATAAATAATAATAATAATAAATTAGTAGTGTTTTGATTATACCAACAATTTCAAATATAAAACTGCTATTCAATCATAGGAATTTTAAAATTTTTCATACTAGGAACATTTTAATTCCATTCAAATAACACATATTATTAAGAAACATGAACATTTCTTTTAATACGGAGATAGAAATACATTACGAAAACACAGATATACACATTGAACAATTTCCAGAAAATATTCTAAGAGATACCATAGGAGAGTAACAACTTATTTTTCCTTTCTGCTTTTACATTCATTAAGCATGTTTAGGAATTTTTATTAAGACATTTACATTCGTGTATTGTATTAGCATTGATATGGCCAGTGAATCTGGTACTGTACATGGATACGCATTAACCATGAACGATTTTTAATGTTAATTCGAATCAGGTGGCAATTGTGCACATGAAATGAAGAACAGTCCGTTGTTTGAATTTATTTATTTTGCTGAATAAGAATCTTACAAATGTACAAGGAACTTCGAGGTGAGCGCTATCATATACATTGTTAAATTTGATCTGTATATAATTATATAATTAAAAACACGAATGTGGATAATAACAGAGCAAACGTCAGAAAATTTTAATATTAATAACTGCAACAAGTCAGTAAAAATGCTTCACTCGAGGGACAGTTTTAAAGTATACCGTGAACTTTCTTTCTGTGTCTTTTAAGATTGTCCGCACGTCTC
The DNA here is from genome assembly GCF_054136105.1 of Typopeltis vanoorti. Classification (NCBI taxonomy): domain Eukaryota; kingdom Metazoa; phylum Arthropoda; class Arachnida; order Uropygi; family Thelyphonidae; genus Typopeltis; species Typopeltis vanoorti. Next base: position 114,291,698 of record NC_143563.1, on the reverse strand, counting down.
CAAGATGTTCCACACAAAGCACACATGTAAGGTGCCACTTCGCTGTGGTCAAGCCGGTAGTGCCGTTTTAAATTGTACGACTGGGTGTACACCTTGCCACATATGTAACAACGATGTCCATTTTCTGCAAGGTAAAATATGAGTCATTAGAATGATCCCTTTCTATATAGGCCTATTTATCAGTTAGAATTTAATCAACTAATATAAGCATGTGTGAGTGCAAACACATAAAAGTAACAACAACAACAACAACGTATTAGGCATATTTCTTTTATTCTTTTATTTCTTTTATACATGACACCTGCTTTAAAGTGTCCTACATATCAAACATTGCTGGTACAATCGGCTTTCTTCTGTCCCAGTAAATCGATGTGATTTTTAATTCAAAAAATCATAAAAGTTCATTTCCAAGCATTAACTTTCTATTGTAAAATAAACCTGCTAGATTTGTTCGTAAAAGAAAAAAAAAATGTACAAAAATTATTTGCACCCTTCTGAGATACGTGTAATTCATTAAAGGGAAAAAAAGTGGAGAATAATTTTATTAATTAAATACACACTGAAAACACGCATAATTTAAAAATAACAATGCAAGATTAATAAGAGAACTGAAGCGACACCTTATTTTTGAAACCTTCGTATAAATTCTTTTATTTATTCTTAATTATACAACACAGAACAGTTTCCAAAACAGCACAATGATTTATTTCTTGACATTGCAAGCTGAAGATCATAAATTACAAGGGATACATTATTGACTGACTCGACGATAATTGGATTTTTTTTTCCCCAAAACACGAATCAAAATTTGCTTTCATTGTAAATTAATGAAGAGATCACATTTATCTGAAATTAATTCTAACAAGTCATTGATAATAAAATAATAACAAAACACAATAAAGAAATCAAAGCATTTAATTTAAGTTTGTGTATGATAAAAATCTCACTCAACAGATCACTATTAAGAATAACGCATGCGCAAATCAAAATGATAAAAATCCGATCCCTGAAATTTCTATTGTACTCACAAGCGGAAAACTCTGGACTTTCGTGATGTCAATTCGTCAGGTGTTCCTCATCAAACCATATGCCAAAAGAGAATTAAAATAAAAAATAAAATTTAAAAAAAAAAAAAAAGATTTTTTTAGGCTCCACCAATCTGAAAATTTCACTAGCCGAACAATAAAAACCTATTCCCCACCCTTTCTCTTGCATGATTCCGGAATATCTTCCAAAAAAAAAAAAAAAAAAAAAAGTCATAACTCAGTAATAGTTTGTCTATCTTTCATTATTTTTATCTCTATGCAACCGTTATTAAAACAGATGGATAAAAATTTCACATTGTATTGTAGGCAATGCGATTATTATCGGCAGTGAATGTTGATATTATGTTAAAAAAATACAATACACATTATTTATCGATAATATTCTTTTTACAAAACACTCGAAATAACTTACTTTTAACTGTTTGCCAATTATTTCCTTTCCATAATTATTTCGCTCTGAATACCATCGAGGAATTATCGAGTCATTTTCTCTCTTCGTGATTGAGTGTCCGCTATAGTTATACCATTTCTCCTTTGCTTATGTTCTTAACTGCTGCATGAATAACATATATTACTCCTCAGCCGCGATTTTACCATTGGAAAATGATAACGCAAGCGTAACATATAAATGAAATCTCCTGTGACCGGGAGCCGAGGCCTCTGTACAAGTACAAAATATTAATCCTGTATCAGTTGTGGCGATTAGGACTCACTCTTGAACTTTCTTATCGTTAATGGCCTCTGTCAAGATTGATAAGTTGTACAAATAGTCTATCTGAAGGAGATAAAAGCAGAAAATAGAATTTTTTTCCCCTTATCGATCTTGTTTTAATTCCAGGGAACCATAGTGAAAGCTACTCGCTTTTAAAATAACATCCTATTGCTAGCGTTTATGGTATGTTATTAATTATAATTAATTATAAAATAAATAATTAATTATTCAGTATAATGGATGGTTCGAGTTTCTGTTATTAGTAATACGATCAGGTAATTCTGTTATTTCAGAAATCCAATTTTTAAAACAATAAGCTTCATTCTAAATAGTCACAGAACTTTTGAAAAATAATTTACTCCTTTTTTTGTTTCAAGGTTATGCTACAATAAAAATTATCCAAATCGGCAAAAAGAACTTTCATTATTCAAGCTGATTTATATGTATAAAGTAAAACAGAAGGATCTTACCTTCACGGAAAACTTGGCGCATAACGTAGGTTGAACCTAGGCATGGATGACAATACGTTATTCAAGATTACGTAGTAAAACAGAGAAGCTGATAATACGATCAAGTTAAAAGACCGTAACACAGAAGACCAATATCTCTGTCTTTTAGTCTGTCGAAAAATGCGACATTAAAAAATGTCAGTTTTTATCATGATTTCCTCTCCGAATTCCGCTTTTTATTATCCAAACTTCTTTGATACCCGTTGGGTGGATTGTGATTTTATGGCGTATTGTGGATTGGCTTCTCTCAATATGTTTTGGAAGTGCCATAAGGTTAACAACAGTATTTATTTATTTGATTTGGTTTGAATTACAGCCGAGTAACTTAAGACTCCGTGGCCAGTATTTTATATCCGTTAATTGCACAAATGCACACCAAAGCTGATAAATATGAGAAAGGATAACGCACAATGAGGAGAGTACATGAAGTAAGATTTTTTCATGTGCAGTTTGTGATGTTTTCGAAACTATCGCTCTTGAAATAGTTTCTGTAATTCAAAAAAATATGAGAAGTACACACATACTTATGTGAAACTATTTTCAAAGCTAAAGTATTCAAAATAGAGTCAGTAGACTGACTAAATCTGTCATAAGACTGTCAGTTTTATGATAGAAGAAGTATTATGTGAACATAGAACTGGTCCAAGACAAGCAAAGCTGATTATCATATTAATAATGAATACATTTACAATTATCACACATTTCCTTTCTCTTCTCTGTTTAACGAAAAGAGTTTTTAAGGCAAGAGCCACACCCCATGAAAAGAAAAGAAACAACAACTAAATTTTAATTATTACTAAAGCTTATTAAAAGGCGGCAGGTAATCTTCAAATGGAATTATACGGGTTTACAACGCCAATATTAACAATTTTACTCAATAGTGGAAGGCAACGGGAAACCACCTTGCTCATAATCATCTCTCCCTAGAATGGTAGCATATAGCTACCCTCCCGCGGCCGTATGGCAGATGGGAACCAGAAGACTCAATAGCACAACCAAAGTAATTAATCATTTCATTTAATTACATTTAGCAAAACAATCAAATAACACGAACGAACACATCACTGGCATTATCTTCGACAGCGAAACTCAAACAGAACGTTTGCTATTCTGGAAAGGCATCGCTTCCGGCTAGAACAAACAAATAAGAACGACTCTTATTATTATTATTTGACACCTCCAAGGAGTCCAAAGACTCATCGAGGGAGAGTGTGCCAACAGCATCGAACGATTGGTCCCCTTCCAACAACTAACTGCGCTCACAACTTACTTAACTGAGACATTAGTAACAGAGGCTTCCAAAGAGATTCTCTCTGTGGAAAGTTATGAGGTCGCCAGTATGCTCAAGCCTAGCGTACTGGTCACCGCATAACTTTCTGAACAAACACAATGGAAGCAATAAAACAATAACCGTGATCCAATTCAGCATTCTATTAAATTTAGAACAGCGGTGTTAGTGTGGAAATTAAACAACAAGATTGCACTCAAGCAATCTTGTTGTTTAATTGAAGTTCTTCTGAAGATAGACGAACGATCCAGCTATCCATTATCGATGAAAACCCAGAATAACGGGGAAAAAAAGTCGCCTGGGCATCACACTAATAGAGAAGTTGCATGTGGTAAGGAAACAGTATAATAAACCTAGCTGTTAACTGTAATACAGAACGATGAAAAAAAAAAAAAAACTCTGAGCGAAGATCGTGTGGCGAAAAATTTCGCTGACGAATAGAAATGGACACGGAAGCACAAAAATGCTGAAATCCCCCCCCTTCCCCTAATATACATATATAGAGAGTTTTTGAACAAGTATTATACCATGTTTCATTAGTATTCTTGGGCAATCAAAAGTTAAATATTATGTAATTACTAAAGCTAAACTATGCATTAAAAGGTGGCAGGTTATCTCCAAATGGAATTTGGAGTTTACAACGAGTTTACAACGCCAATATTAACAATTTTACTCAATAGCACAACCAAAGTAATTAATCGTTTCATTTAATTACATTTAGCAAAACACGTCTGTTCTTGTATATACAGTGCATATATGGTTCTATTTTAAATTCTATTTATGCTTTTAAATCTCGACGTAACAAATCCATTCTGTTTTAATAAAGTGTTTATTATAACGCATTTTAGGAGTTTTTCGCTTTGTAAATATATAAGATTTCAGGGATGCCAAATTAATTTTTGTCTTACACTTCTGACAACTGTCCGGTTTACCCTTGTTATAACCAAATAGTTGATATTAATTATTATGAAAATAAACTGAAGATACTCTTCGTTCTCTATGCATTTATGATTCTGGAGTTGAAAAAAATAATAATAAAAAGGCCTTAAGAAATATCTGGACTGGCTCTTAACAAGTTCTTCACATTTTTCAGTATTCAAGAGACAGCTTACTTTGAATCATTCTGAAGATGCAGAATCAGGAACTTTTCAGTATTTTTAATGTACACAAATGTTTGGCAAATGTTATTTGTTCCATTCGATGCCATGCGCTTTCATCAGATGGTTTTTAAAACTATCCGATCTCTTCCATTCGGAGTAACAGATATCGCACAGGTAGCTTTGGGGCTGCAGATCCGTATTGTGAATCTTGTAGTGACGACGCAGATTTCCAAAAGTCGAATAAGTATGTCCACAAATGTGACACCGCAAGCTTCTGTTATCTAAGAATAAATAAAACTATTCGATTATTACTTCTGAGTTCCATCTACTTAGAAGCAAAAAGACAACACAGCATATCTTAAATATTAGTATAATATGTTATTAATATACACTTTGAAAGAAAGAAAACCAAGTCAATGTTTCTCATTAGATTTAATTGCATCTTTTACTAGGGTACAGACAACTGCGCATTAAACCAATGAATTACATTTTTTGTTTAGTATATTATCATAGCATTACAAACCCAGGTAGAGCATAATTTAGATTCATAAATAAGAACTAATTATACAACTGGTAAGAAATAAGACGATTTTAATGGGAGAAATTTTCTCCATTCTGTATATCATGCGCGCACAAAACAAGATTTCTTCGTCATATATGCTTTCAGACACAGAAGAGACATGTTGGTGCGCCACCTATATTGTCGAACAAAGTAATTATATATATATATATTATATATATATATCTCCGATAAAATAAAATAAAATAAAGCATTACATTTGTAATGGTCATTTGTATTTTTATACAATTGATCAGTTATTTATGAAAATCTGAAAGAATGATCTCTCTCTCTCTCTCTCTCTCTCTACCTAAAATGTCAGAGAAGGTTGAAGTTGGGAAATAAAAGGCGTCAGCAGAATTATTTTCGATTCATTTTTTTAACGAATGATCAGTCCATAATTGTAAAAGTGAGTTTTCTATTCTAAATGAAATATTTATGTTGTATAAAAAATCGATTGCACATTACACAAACTCAAATTTTATTGTCACGTATTCACAATAATGAAAAAAAAAAGTAAACATTATAAAAATAATTAGCTACATATATTTTCCCTTCCCTACAGCCTTCAAAAAGCCGATATGAAACCGATTCTAATCCTACCAAAGCCCAAGAGACATTCTGGATTTTAATCAATGTTTACGAAATAACAGAAGCTAATTAATTTCAACTTGGTTAACTTTTCGGTATGACCTCATTCCTTAATTATACCGGAACGTAGAAGTCACAAATCTGTTAATCTGCTGAAAGGAAATTGCATGTTTAATGCGCCTAATCTACATCTGTGATGATATCTCCAACATGCGTATCAGGCAGGGAAATTACAGAGTTCATCAACTGGTCTCTAAAATTGATAGACAGAGGGGTGGTGCTGTTCAGTGTTGGCAAATACTCAAACAACAGGACTGGAAACACCAAACAGCAGGACTGGTGTCCTGGTTTTTTCAACGATGTCTCGTGATATATTTCAGTGATTTTTCAAGGTATTTTGGTTCGAGTTCCTTATGCTCGTCTTTGTTTTCTTAAAATATTAGGATATTTTTTCATGATGTGGTCCCAAAATAAAATATGGACTGTATCAGCATTTAGTGTCTTTCACTTATTAAATAAACAGCTAATAATAATTTCTTTGATATGTAGCAGTTGTGTAACGGAATTTTCTTTCCACTCCCTAAAAACGGTTTTGTACGATGTATCTATAAAAATGACCAACAGTACTCTCCTAAAGGAACACACTTAAAAGTCAACATCTAAGAAATACCATCCGCCGGAAAGATTTTGAAAGATCGAATCAAATATTCATTTCATCGCAATTTTTAGAACTTAAATTAAGGACATTCTGTTTACGGGAGGAAGTCTTGACAGGTCGGTTTAAAATAGTAACAGAAGTATTTCGCTATTTAATTAGACTGAATTAACTTAAATTACATTAATTCAAGATATTTTTAAAAAAAGGCACTAATTTAGGGATAAAAAGACAAAATTTTATTGATGTATCCAAAATGGTTACACAGTTTGTTTTCTTTTCTTTTTAGTTATTAAAATACATATGTGAGTGCAGGATTATATAAGTCTTAGCATATCACATTGCAGAAACAAATAGTGGTAGGTAAAGAACTCCCTTACCTCGTGAAGAGACTGTGAGAAGTTCTTTGGTGAACTGTCTTCTGATGTCTTACCAAAGTATGTTTCCAGTTGAACACTTGGTTGCATAAAGTACAGGGATAACATTCAACTACGCCACTGTGTTTAGAAAGATGGCGATTAAGGGAAAACTTGCATGACAGCACTTTTCCGCAGGTATCGCACTTCCACTGGTCTCCTGAGCTTTTTTGGACAGGGTAATAACCTGAAACCGGGAGGAGGGGAAGACAAAGATATTCAGTTAGTTTGGCATTTAATAAAACCAACAACGTATAGTTATAAAATAGCTGGAATGAAATATATTCAAGCAGAGATTCCTCATTACATGCCTTGATGTGTAGTAAATTCATCCAAACATTATAAACATTACTTAATATTTAAACTTAATATGACATTGCTCTTGATCTCGTGAAAAACTATTAATATGCAGCTGGAAACTCATTTCTCTCCAAGTCTTAACGGACAAGTTAAGACTTAGAGAGAATAAAGGAAAAATGCTATGAATGTCATTAGTCCCCATCTCCCTGTTCTCCAATTCAATGATATAATAATAATAATTATTTTTTTAATGTGGTCATCAGAACCAGAGTTTTCAGTAAATTACAGTAATCGTTATTCTCATAATTTGTGAGATTTTTCAAGTCATTTTCATTTCCTACTTCAATGTTTATGGCTAAAAACAAATAAACAGTGATTTCGAGATCAGAATGAATATCGTAGGTTTTCTTTCATCAGCTAGTATTCAGAAATATTTCTCACATTTCAAATTTAATAGTAACAGTTAATAAGAAAGACTCCGTCTTTAGTTTTGCTCCAATAACTCCGATAAAGACGAATAGTAATAAGATGGCTTCATAAGGCTCTAAGACGCATCACTAGCAGTTTCAAGAAATTATTAGAATTATGATTGGCACTCTATCACTTCATATTAAATCTATCCGTTTTTTCCCTATTCTTTGCTTTACTCTTGACAAAGAGTAAATAATATTGTAAATGTTTTATCGAAACTCTGTTCTATCCTGTGTTATGTAACTCTAGTATTATAGTAATGAACAGGACAGACCTCAGAAACCAAATTCTCTTTGAGAGTATCACAGAGACAGAGTTTGGAAAAGTAAACTGAGTACACACACACACAAATAATACCATTATCCCTCATCAAAGCTCCATTTTCAAAAAAGGTTTCACATTTTCTTCCATAAAAATAAAGATGTTTTTTGCAGTCGAGATAATGTTACATTCAGACGTGGTTTTTTTGCAACTGCAAAAAAACAGTAAACTCCAACAGATGTGTGTGGAATTACCGTAATCTGTATTCATAAAGAGAATTAATGTTATCATAGTTTTTTTTTTATGCAGATGATGTTTGCAATTAAAATCTCAGTTTAAAATTTATAATAAATTTCAATTTTCTAACAGTAGATTATTTAGTAAGCAACTTCCAGCCGATGCATGGGGAACTATTTAGGAACTCAGTGTTCCTTAAAAAAAATGCAAGTGTGTCTGAAATTAGTGTTTTATGTCATGCGTGTTCTTCTATCCGGTTTGCTTGCTTTGCAGGATTGAAAATCACCCAAGTTTCTCGGAGATAAAACCCTGTCATCTCTATATGAGAATGGTTACCTCACCATCAGATGAAAAATTTCTTATAAAAGGTTCTTTGATTGACTGAAGTAGTAGTAGTTCATTTCAAAACTGCCTTAACTACTACTATTACTACGGACATCCCCCCCCCCAAATATATATATATAAAACTGAAAACAGATTCTGATATATTTTCGATTTGCACAAGTAGTTGATGCATATTAAACAAATCAGTCTGATTCTAGCGGCCATCTCGTGATCTGAGTGCATGTCCAACGCCGTTGGACATGCACTCAGATAAATTATCACTATTCATAACAAATACTTAAATATCCGTAAAGATAAATGATTAGTATTCATAACAAATACTTAAATTCGCATGAAGTTGGGGAAGCCTGCAATTAGCTGTAGCCGAAATGTTAAAATAACCATACCGAGATTGATTAATATCACTAACAAGATTTGTTAGCGATATTAACCGCTTCTCTATAGTGATGTAGAAGCAGTCATCCATCCACGCAAAGAGTCAATAAACAAGTGAAAGTAATAAATTCTGTTCGTTCAGATAAATACTTATTCCAAGTATAGGATAGGATAGGATGAATATTTAGAGTTAATGTCAGATTATTAAAAAAAAAAACAAGAAAAAAAAACAGTACACTTGATTTCCATCGAAATGAACTTCGGAGGTTAGCATATCCGTTCTCCAATCAACAAACTGTTGATTTGAATCGTATAATGACATTCACAAAACATCCTTGCTCAACTATACGATTCAAATCAATAGTTTGTTGATTGGAGAACGGATATGCTAACCTCCGAAGTTCATTTCGATGGAAATCAAGTGTACTGTTTTTTTTTTCTTGTTTTTCTCCCTAACTGGGAGACCCCAAGTATCTACTTACTGGGTCGAAAACGTCCCATGTTTGGCCACACTACTAAAATGAGCTATAAGTTTCCGACAAATTCCACTTGTGACATAAAAAGAGAAATTGTGAATAAGCGCTATTAGCTGAGAATTTTGAAAGAAAAAAAAAAAAAGGCTCGTTTCGATCCACGAAAACAGAAAGTAACACATTTTCGACATATTCTTATTAATTGAAAATTTTGAACAGGTTAAGGGATTTTGATTGGATATATATATATATATATATATTTTTTTTTTTTTTTTTAAAGCAGAACTGAAGAGCGTCTTAAAAGGGACGATTTTATAACATCGATGTCATTTAAAACAAAGTGATGAAGTCTTTGTCAGAAGGCATACGATTTTATTAAAAATCAAAATAAACATAAACTTAGTTAATAATTTTTTTTTTCTAATGTAGCGATGTATTAATAAATTACTATTCTAGCTTGCTTTGTGTTCTTAGAAAAACAGATGGATTTACTCATTTCGAACCAATAATTCTAAAGGATCTGTAAAGCTGGTTGGGAATGATAAAATGTTACTTGTTATTCTTAAAAATAAAAACCATGTTAAAACCATTGCATTTTTTCATAAAGTTTATTTTTGCTTTTGGCGCATCTTTGATTAAATGGTTTTTCGATGCGTCAATTACTTCAATTCAGATGTCATTAATGAAGAAACCACTTTTTGGCAAGGGTAGAGTTTCTTTTCACCCAGTATGTGGTCTATGTTCCTTCAAACTGCCAAATTCACCTATGAATACATGTTTCTCTAGATACAAATAATGTCACTGCTAATCACCTTTGGATGGAAAGACCTTGGTTCGAATTCTGTCTAGAACGCGAAGAACCTTCATAAGGATTTGTTCATCTGACGGTGAGTTAGCCACTCTAATACGGTGGCTGTAGGACGACGGATTATTATTATTTTTCAATCTACCAAACATGCAAATTGCCCAAAGAACAATTTCCAGACATAATATGTGGCCTTATAAGGACCTTTATAATCATCAACCTTAGTTGCTTACTTCCATGAGTAAGCGCTGTTAATAACTGTCATTACAAACTCGTTAGAAACTGCTGTAATTATGTGAAGGACTGAATGGTAGTTAAGTGCTGGTAGTCTTATCCCAATGAATATATTGAAATTAATTATTATTCCGGAGTGATAATATTCTTAACTTACTGTCTTAAATTACTTTCCCCCCCACCAAAAAAAAAAAAAAAGATTATTTCTGGGATGACAAATACAAAGTTATACTCAGTAAGAAACCCAGACACCTACCTTGGATTTAGAGTCCCCTGGACACGTTCCACACACACAGAGTAGTCGCTATACTGCTTATTCTAACAGAAATGGAATCTTCCATGCTACAAACACCCAGATGAAATGACGTTTTACGTCCTAAAATTTGAGGACATGCCACTCTTGAAAGCAAGCACTTGCGTTCTTGAAGATAAATTATGGCATGGTGGACACCATTTTAAGAATTAATAAATTATAAAATTTACTAATTTACTAGTAAAAAAAAATAGCAAATTGTAAACGGAAATAAATAGTGGAAAAATAAATTATATATTTCAAGAATAAGAAAAAGGATATATACAACTCCATGAAAGGCCAATGAGGGAAATAAGATACATGTTAAATAAATGCAGTTATTGACATAAATTAGCGTTGTCATAAGAAGGAAGGACAAATAAAAATTTCAAAGACAATTTCTGATAGAATCTAGGTTCTCACATAACTAATTTGATTCGTACCGCAGCCACCGCTTGCTTTGCTTAAAACTCCATTCACGGCAATTTATTTTGTAGTTTTGCCTTTACTACTCATAGTTCTCAATGTTATGCTGATCGTGCAAGGAGAAAATTGTTTCCTATTCCCTCTGAACAAGAGAAAAACGTGCTATAAATACTGTTCATTTAATGGACAGTTCGCAACCAATATGGAGATAACGACATTGGATTCTTACCATGTTGTACTTTTTTGTTCTCTCCAATTTAAATAAATAAATAATAATAATGAATCTATTCGAAGTTTCTCAAAGGTAACAATAATAATTTTCGCAAAAAATATTCAAAATAAAAAATGCTTAAAATGCAGAAAAAAAAAAAAAACTCGAGATATTACACTGTCTTATGGCATCGAATAGTAAAAAGTCCACTTCTTTTGCTTCTTCCACAACGCAACTTTAAAAACATTGCTAATTTTTAAAAAGCTTATTTTTTGTCCTTTCCTTTATGTATGGTATCAAAACAAGCATCTGCAATGCTAATATAAATACTTCTGCTACACCGAAAAACTTTGACAATAGTTATTTATATGCTTTTAATAAGAACATATAAACTGTCGTGATATAGAACTCGAATTTAATTCATATTTACAATGATCATAATCAAAATACATGCATTGCTTCCCGACACTCGAAATGTTGTTTTTCGTGTTTTCCCAATCTATCAATAACAACATAGAGAAAAATGAAAATACAAAAGGTATTTTCATGGAACATATGAACACAAAAGGTGTTCATATGTTCCAAAAGAACAACAGTACAGTACAAAGTAGCATATAGCAATTTAACATTTTATAAAATATTTACATACATTTTGATTTTATAGCATTTATAATAAAAAATGTACAACATAAGAATTGACGTAAAATACAAAAGCATATATGGTACGGGAAATCTTCGTCTACTTCTGATCAAACATAATATTTCTTCATCGAAGAACTGCTAGTTCAGTGATTCTGCATACTGTATTTGGTGTGATTATTGTTCATATCACGATAACTGAAGGAAAACTGGTGTTAATCCTGCGTATCTTGATGTGTGCGCTGACTGGAATTGACAGAATCCCACATGTTGTGAACGTTCCTTAAATGGGCCTTCAGCCTGTCACCCCTTTTGCAAACAGTACCACAAATTCCGCACTGATAAAGAGCCACAGTACTGTGATGCTCTCGAAAATGACGCCGCATATTGTACGACTGGGTGTACACTTTTCCACATAAATAGCACTGGAATCCTCCTCCTTAAAAATAAAAAAAATAAAAGGCGAAGAATGCATCAGTAATTAATTCAGAAGATCAGTGTGCTGATTAAAATGAAAGAAGATATTTTATTGGGAGTTTTCAGCTGTGTGATGTATTAGAAATAAATAAAAAAATAATATATGAATCGGATCAATAATTATTGTACAATCTCGAGCCTTTCCCCCTCCCCCTCTCCAGTATTTTATTCAGACATTACAACAATCCGGTAAACAGTATTGCAAACAAGCATCATTTACAACATTATAAAACAAATAATTTAACCCAAATATAATCATATAGCTTGCAGGTAATGTGCTAGAAGTTGCTTGCAAGTCATTCATTAAAAGGAGTTCAAAAGATACAATAGGAAAATAGTGACATTTATTATATGATTATTTGTAAATAACATATTTCAAAACCTTTAAAGACTTCTTAACAAAGCTACAAAGAGAATGTTTGTAAGGGTGGACAAATATTATTTCAATCTTACACATCAGTAATAAACTCGGACGATGAACATAAAGTACGAATTGGTGCTGTTAATTGTAAAGTTGCATAAGTATAGTTATGTTCAGCCAGTGGACATTGTGATATGTACTAGCTGATCGTATATATGAGTCAATAGTCCACAATAAGTTTGATCTACATGCACTTCAACTACGCAAGTTTGAAACTTTCAGTTTGTTTTCAGTTACGTAATTAAATTAAGTTTCTATTTAGTTAAACAGTTCTTCTCGCCTTCTTTTATGCATAACTCTTGGTCTGTTATTAGTCTAGGAAAAAAGATGAAATGTTGGCATACCGCTTAGAAAATAATGTTCTTCATAGTTCTAAGGTCATACCTCAGAATTCGTTCGCAGAAGTCCTAACTAGTTGAGGAAGGAACTGCAGCTTATGAGATGAAACACACACAGCATAGGTAAGATATATCGTTCAAAGTGATGGTTGTTTTTCAACCCATAAGTTCAGTGATTAATCTAGAATGCTGATGAACTGTCGTAGAGCCATTCTTATATTATGTTTTCTATTTCTTAGTTGAAGTTTCCTTCTCCAAGTCGAATAAGAAAGACGTTAATTACAGAGTACAAATTATTTATACAAATTCATTAACATGACGATTCGATTAGCCACAGGTCTTTACATTTCACTGTCAGAAGGCCGCACTCTCTAGAATAGTATAGCTTAATAATGTACTTGATCAGCATTCTAGATTAATCACTGAACTTATGGGTTGAAAAACAACCATCACTTTGAACGATATATCTTACCTATGCTGTGTGTGTTTCATCTCATAAGCTGCAGTTCCTTCCTCAACTAGTTAGGACTTCTGCGAACGAATTCTGAGGTATGACCTTAGAACTATGAAGAACATTATTTTCTAAGCGGTATGCCAACATTTCATCTTTTTTCCTAGACTAATAACAGACCAAGAGTTATGCATAAAAGAAGGCGAGAAGAACTGTTTAACTAAATAGAAACTTAATTTAATTACGTAACTGAAAACAAACTGAAAGTTTCAAACTTGCGTAGTTGAAGTGCATGTAGATCAAACTTATTGTGGACTATTGACTCATATTGATTCTTTAAAAAACAATTTACTGTCAGAAACTTAGCTTGTACGAGCGATTCTTATGATGTCTCCTCCTCCATGAAATCATTAGTATCTGCAAAAAGTATGTACTTTTTTAAAAATTCTTCACGGCCAAAAAATTCAAGTACTTGTATTCCATCTCCTTCACCCCCCTTACTTCAGTTCTAGTCCCATCGAGTTGCGAGTTTTTGCACTCACATGCAAGCAACTAGAAGAATTGATATATTCTTGTTCTTATTAATTCCATAAAACACCCACAGAAAAGAACATAACGTATAAAACTCCAAAGACGGATCTTTTAGGAAATTCTGATATTAGTATGGAAAAATACTTTCATTATATTGCTCTGCAAAAGTATTCACGTACATAATCAATAGTATCATAGTAAAATACACTAAATCACACTTCTCTGCGGTAAAAAAAAAAAAAAAAAAAAATAATAATAATAAAATAAAAATAAAACTGATAATGATGAAAAACGAACGTTTGAAGTCAGGAAAGGTACAGGATTGATTATAATACTTTATTTATAATTTAAATATTTGAGCCATAAAAAACTGTGTATATTCTTTGGTTTTAGTTTGAACGATAGCAATTTGTTTTTCTGTAATATCTCAAGAGAAAGACAACGAAATCAAGCAGAAACTCAGCTTTTGCCATAATTTATGATGAAAAGAAACGAATATAAATGACAAAAAAATGGAAAATCGTATTTATTTTACATTTTTAAATCACAAGCTGTCGAGTTTAGGTCCCCTTTTATTTTATTTGTTCATTTATTTTTATTTTTATTTTGCAATAAACTTGTTGACTTCCACTGGGCTTGCGATTCCGATAGAAGCACTGTCACGGTGATACGACGTTTCGTGGTCTGCTGTTTCGCTAAGCTCTTGTACTTCATTCTTGGAAGTAAAGAAGAACCCGTGAACCTTCTTCAAGTGCACTTTTAAAGTGTCCGAACGTCTAAACGGAGTCCCACAAAACCGGCAGTGATAGCGAGATTCTCCACTGTGATGAACTCTGTTATGTCTCCGCAGGTTGGTTGCAAGGGTGTACACCTTTCCGCAGATACGACATCGAAATCCTCAAAAAAAAAGAAGAAAAAATTATAAAAAAAATATATATAAGAATATTCGTCGCATTTTGAATTCTCTAAAAAACAATAGCTGTCCAAATGAATCCCCAGTCATTCCGAAATGATATGAAAAAAGAACGAGTTATAACATTGAAAGCATTAACATTAAAAAAAATGGCATATTTTGAGGGAAAGACAAAACAGAATTCATAAAACTTTTCATATCGGAATGTATGTCAGCTATTTTATATTTAAAATTGGTCATCACACAAGTGATGTGAAGAAAAAAAAAGAGTTAAGAAATGAGTTCATCGGCATACATGATCATAAAGACACGAGTTTTGCAAATGAAAAGCATATTGAGTCAAACACACGTAAACTAGAAATAAGTCAATAATTATAAACAGTCTTTAAATGTAGTACTTCTTAAACTCAGGAGAAGGTACGAACTTTATACACAGCATCAACTACTTATAAAGCAGCGGCCATAGATATTTGTTTAATGGGAGACAGGCAGTTAATGATTATTTTATCGAGCTTCGTCCGGAAGTCGAACATCCCACTAAACAATCAAACCAGGCAGAAGAACACACGCAATGAACAGGTGTATAGTTCGCCCACCGATTAGTGGTCCCTCGATACTTCTGCGCATGTCAGAAAAAGGGGAATCCATTCCGATAATAGGATAATCAATCTGTCTTCTGGGATGTGTTTGTTTATTATAACAGGTCGGAAAATTTACGAACATTGTAGTTTTTAAAGTGTAACTATTTTGCTTGTATAACAGTTGGAAAAATGTACGTAGAGTATTAACAAAATTAAATAGGTATAGCATAAAACAAAAATTTAACTAAGTTTATTTTGAAGAAAGTTTTCTATAAAATAAAAATAACTATACAGAAAAACAGAATTTTTTTCAAATGGACTTAGATATTCTAAACTTACAGTTAAGAGAACTGAGACCTTTAATGTCCTAAACCGATTAATTATTTATGACTTGTTGTGACTCTTAACAAACCCATGCAAAAAAAGGTTGAAAAAAAAATACCATTATCAAATCCTTTTAATCTTTAGAGTCATCTGAATCGGTGTCCGAATCGCCATCACTTTCACTTAAACTGATCACTAAAGGTTCACATAATTCTTCGATAATTCCGTCTCTGTCCCAATACATATTTTCCAATGAGGTGACATGAAAGCAATATTTTCCCCAGTTTTCAACTGTAATACTTTCGATCGCCGGTTCTGAAAGCTTAAAAAGTTTCAACATGTCAATATCTCCAGTTACGTTGCGATGGCGAATGAAACTTTTCACTTCTGCCCAAACATACTCAATAGCATTAATATCGCAATGATATGGTGGTAGCCTCAAAGCTAGAAATCATGCTCTTTGAGCATCGTGTCGAATTTAAATAGTTAGTTGTGGGCGAGTTTCTTTTGACCAAATTAAGCAATTCAATTTTTCGCATATCTGGGGAATGAGAAATGTTATTTGCAGAGAGCCAATCCATAAGAACTTGCTTCTTATTAGACCAATTTGGAACTTTGTTTAATCGAATAGAGTGATATGAAGCGTTATCAATTATAACAACAGCATTTTTAGGAAGGTTTGGAATCAGTTTTTCTTCTGCCCACTTTTCGAAGATCGTAGAATTCATTTGCCAATGGTAATTGGCTTTGTATAGTAAATTTGAATTCGGTAAAAAACCCATTTCTCCACCCGCACACAAAATTATTATGCGCGGCGAGGCATTTCCAGTTTGTAGCACTCCACATTCTTCTTTAGACTGCCAACATTTTCCATAAGTTAAATTACTATCAATCCAAGTTTCATCCAGATACACAATCGGTCTTTTCTCCTCCCTGAAACGTCTTATTGCTCTCAAATACTGCGTTCTAGATAAAACAATGTCACTTCGCTCCATGATAAGTTTCCTTTTATTCTAGGACTTTTTAAAACAAAACCCGATTTCATGAAGTATTTTCCTTAAAGTTTATCTTTTCCCAGGAAAATTAATTTTTTCTTTAAGCACAGGAATCAATTTCGGAACAGTTGGCACTCTTTTCTCGACCACGTAAAATTCGTGAATAGTTCTTATAACGTCTACATCAAAATCATTCAAAGCTACGGTTTCGATGGTTTTCTTTACTCTGGCGCTTTTTTTTTAGGAGATTTAAATTTTGGCTTACCTTCACCTTTTGATTCCCTACGAATTCTATTAACAGTCGACCCCGATACGCCCGCAATTGCACTTGCACGTTTTACGACTTGAGAAAGGGGAACAAGGAGACGATTCTCTTTCGCAGAATGTCAGCACATTATTCAATATTCTTTTGCAAGAGCTACTGAAACGTGTAACAATAGAACTTGACTGTACTGGATCCATCATACAAATTATTAATAAAAAAATAATGCAAAAAAACGACAACAAAAATCAAGCTAGTACAGCGACAGACAAGAAAGCACGTGATTTCGCATGTTTGCAACCAATTCGTACATCCCTCATTACTTTCTCCCCTGCAGCATGAATCGACTATTCCTGGCAAAATGCCAAGGAGAGATCTACAAACGGTGGGCGAACTATAATACCAGACCGGTTGTGATTCTGAACAACAATCCTTAGTCGAAAGAATTAGATGAGAAAAATGAGAAATCTCGGAATGGCGTTTGTTTTCTCCGAAGAATCTGAAAGAATGGAAATGCTTCAGTGAAATGAGAAATCATCGGGGTAGGAAGGGAAAAAAAAAAAGCCTTTTTTTTTATGATAGAAATTTTTAAAGAGGAAATTTATAAGAATTCGGGACAAGTGCAAACAGAATTTACTCGTATACTCTTAACTCATAATTCTTTTCATCTGCCGCACTTTCTGTTCTTTAAACTCGTGTTGCGATGTTGTCTCGTTCTGTTGGCGAGATAACACGCTTTATTTGCAGGAAATGCGTTAAATTCGGCAGCCTTCGCTTGACAGTTATGTTTGAACGGACGTATTGGAGGGCATCAACCGCACTGCGTGTTACGTAATCCCGCCCAAGCTGACGAACGATGTCGGTGCATCAAGCAAGGAACAGGTGCTAGGATCTATTTCGCAAGCTGGATAAACACCGCGAAAACATTTGTTTAAAACACATGGGAACAAAATCCAGGCAATGCAGATCAAGACCTTGGGAATATTCGATTTACAGAGAGAGAGTTTTCACAATTCTAAATTCTGCTCTTCCCGTTGTTCAAGTGAACATTTTATCCTGCATATATTATCAATAACATTACGATATTTCATATCATAAATAAAATAAACGTAACAAACTCTCAGCTTATGACAACAGAGAAAATTATTTACCTTATGGTCAACTCTCGTTTCTATGTCAATAGTAAAATGTTTCTTCAACCGCCAGAATTTTACACTTTTCATTGTTAATACTTTTAATAAAAAAATTATTAACCTTTTTTTTTTTGTTTAATTTCATATTTAGTAAAAACATTTAAAAAGACCTGCATATTTAAGTGTTGATCACAAAGTTTTTTTTTTTTTTTTTTTCTCGCTTCCTTATTGCAGCTGTATAGTATTAACATTCCCAACGCTAACCAACCTTTGCTGACTGGTGTGAGAAGCGGCGATGAAAGAGACAGAGAAAACAAAGTAAAAAGGAAAAGTGGGGAGGAAGTACATTAAACTTTAAAATAATAATAAAAAAAATGTTATGATTTACGGGCATGGAGACCAGAACTTCGTTACGTGGGACGATGATATTTTGAGAACAGCTATGTTCAGCACGACTGTCATCCACTGAATGCAACACATGTAAATGCAAATGCAAGCATATCATCCAATACTTTAATTTCCTTGCACTTTACTGTGCAAGGAAATTAAAGTGAAATTTTGCGTCCTTGAAGAATTTTTTTTTTTTTTCGAGTAAAAGGAATCGTTATCTCTCGCTCCTGCGGAGAAAGGATGGAACGAAAAAGGAAAAATACAGTTTTGCACGAAAGGTATCAAGCAGGTGATCTCAAAAATCAGGTTCGACACACACACAAAAAGAATCTACAGAACAGAAAACTTTTTGACTATCTGGTTTGTTTAATATCATGTTATATTTTTTATATGAATTCTTCTGTCATTTCACATATTTCTTTTCTGTGAAGACAGTATTTTTTGAATCATGACGAAAAACACTCCACGACATTTCCAATAACTTTTTGATACGATTACACTAGTTGAAAAGATTGCACTGAATGTAGAGCACATGGTGAGGGTCTTCCTTTCCACCTTTCTTCCGAAAAGTAAAGGATATTCACACTACAGATCCTTCACTCCTTTTTCGTTTTGATAATCTAGATGATATCCCCCCCCCACCTTTGTTGTTTAGATTCAAAACAATATTTTATAATCAATTATAGCTCTCTCTCTCTTTACTTTCAACTTAATAAAAAAAAATACACATTTTAACATTTTTTAATATTTCTTACTTACCAGAAGAAACTGGTATTTAGAACCCTGAAAATGAGGAAACGACAGTTTGATTTGAAGTCCTCGGTCAAATACTGCAAATGGAAATTCTACTTGCAGTCCAATTAAATGCAACGCCTACCTGCCAATCTCAATAGCAACTCATGAAAGTGTATATAGGTCACGAGATATAAAACTGTTCAGTCACTTGAAGACTACTACAAAAAAGAACACATATACTATCTCTCTCTCTCTCTCCATTCATGAAAACAAAAGTGCATATAAAAAGTATGTGACCAAATTGTTAGACAACTGGCCTACAAAAATGCTACACTGGCGCTGGTGCGCACCTATGTGTATGTATGTAATGATTAACTGAGATAACAATTTTACAACGTGGCTTAAAAAGATATTTATTGAGGTAATAACAGTCAAGTTACAAATTACACAGAGAAAATAACAATATAAAAAAGCTCGTACGAATGCTGCTAAACCGATGTGATCTGTTCTTAGAATGAATTATCAAAAAGAGGGCGCTCTTCACCAGAGAATGGCTGCGATAAATTATTATTATTTTTTATTTATTTTCTTACGTACATTATTACGTTATATTTAAATATATATATTTTTTTTCATTCGGTTCATATTCATGACATATTTATTCCATACTTGTCGAAGGCATATTACTAGAAGAGAAAACAGAATAAACTGTATACAGTAACGATACATCAGCGCCTCACCAGTTACCTGATGGGATAAAGAATTGTGGAAATCATCTCATTTAATATGTAGCATGTTCGCAAATATTTTCATAACTTTTTTATTAAATATATAGTATTCGGAATATAATAAATTCAGGATGATAAACAAATACTGAAGCCAATGTATTTTATGATAACTTTATTCTCATAATTGGTCTGGATAATTCTCATGTTGGAATACTGGGAATTGCGTTTCACAGTTTTGTAGTAACAACAAAGAAAACAAACATATTTAAAATTTTATTTCATTTGTTTATTTCACAGTGAATTAATTCTACACAGAAATCAATGAAGATTTTTTTTTAAAAAAAGATATGGAATGTTTGATTAAAATGGAATTAGTTTAACAGTTTACAATACTAAATTCGTTAAAAAAACTTGCACTCGATAAACGACTGACATCTCTTGCTGTTAAATGCAAAAGTATAAACACGGTGGTTGTATTTTGTACTTGAAGTGGTCGAATAAGAATAAGATAGTAAGAAATCACATCCAGGTAGTAAATTACAAATAATCAAATACAATGTATAATGTAAAGTTATTGCCACACTTTATTCACTATAATTATTCACATCATATAATATGTAAAATCAATTTGAAAAAAAAAAAAAAAGCAAGTTTGCTGTTTCCACATAATAAAACGAAACAGTGGTTAATAAGCAATAAAAAATTGGCGTGCGTGTGTGTGTTACACATAATGTTTTTGATGACTGTGTAGTGATATTCGATCACATACGTTTGCATAGTTATAAAGATCAACAACACAGTTCACTTTGTTGCCTAATTAATTGTCTAAACTGGAGTCTGGTTACCTAAATATCAATTATTCAGTTACAATAAACGAGCATGTCTTTAAAAATAAAGATAAAAAACTCTACAAAATGAATACCATTCACAACATCATGTTATTGCATTAATAGATTAAGTTTTCTTTCTAGTTCGAAGCTTCACTAGCCAAACTGATGAAACAAATATATATTTTTTAAAAAGACATTTTGGAAGTGTGTAACTAATTTATAATAATTAATTGAATGCACATATATAAGAATGCACATATATAAGATACTCAATATGTATTTGGAATATTGTAAGCTTTTTTTCACCTTGAATTAAATAAAGGTTACTAAATACTGTAATTTAATAAGTTACTTCAAATTTCTGCAAGGCTAATTAATATTTGTTTTATTTAACTAAATTTATTTTATTCATATATTTAACATTAAATAAAGAGAGAAACAAAGGAATAAAACACGCTACTCAAAGTGTACGTGTTTGGACGAACTCAGGGCATGTTAAACGCAGTTTACATTTGCCGAAACATTTGTGATGCGCTCGTGTTCCCTCGTGTGCTGTGGGACTCGGCCAGCATTGTACTACTAACAGTGCACATGTGGTACAACGTTACCTGAAGCATTCTTTTGGTTGTTAGTTGCGCATCCTACCTGATATTTTCGAAGTGCATTTTTTTTAAATTTCTCTGTTTCTTTTTTTATTATGTTGTATATACAAATATGTTAACATATTATTAAATATCGAGGCTATTATTTTTTTTTATGTGTGTGTGCGAAACTTGGCGTGAGAATTAATTTCTCTCTCCTTCCCACACAGTGAAGATAGAAACTATTTAGAAAGTACATTTTTGAGATTCGTTATTTCAAAAGGGCTGGAAATAAAACTGGGGTTAATTTTGATTCTAAAAACATAATTGGGGAAAGAAAAAAAGAAAGTGGAAAAAAACTTCGACATAGATGATTTTTTTGGTGTTTCCTTGAATGAGACAAAGCGGCTAATTTCGTAGCGAAAGCAAGGATACACCACCTTACTTATTAGAGTCCTGAAGAGTCTCGTAAAAATGTTCCTTGTTTGGTCTAGGGTGGAGAGTTCCAGGATTAACTAACCCTTAGCCCACCCACTGTGCATTTAATAATCAAATGTAACGTAATTGTTTTCTGTGCACCACAGACCGTGTTTTTCTATATATATATATAATATATATTATATTATATATATTATACATTATATTATACATATATATAATATAAAATGCTAACTGAAAAGATATATCCGTTTAATATATACAGTTGACCCTTGAACAACGCGGGGGTTAGGAGCGTTGACCCCCCCTCCCACGTTATTCGAAAATCCGCGTATAAATTTTGACTCCCCATAAACGTTACTAATAATAGCCTACTGTTGACCGGAAGCCTTAACGATAACATAAACAGTCGATTAACACATATTTTGTATGGCATGTATGTATGTATTATATACTGTATTCTTACAATGAAGTAAACTAGAGAAAAGAAAATGTTAAGGAAATCAAGTGAAAATACATTTACATTACTATAATGTATTTATCGATAATTCAGTACCCACATCAATACTGTCTTAATAGATACAAAGCACTGTAGGGTTATACGTATTACTAATACTAGACACCAAAAATGAATGATAATGTGAAAAAAAAAAAAAGTTATTTACAGGTATAACGATTCATGCATTGATAACGAAGCAGCAGCAATATATTACTTGCTTTCGATACGATTCCTTAGCGGTAGCCTAGTTTATACACTAATGAATGAATCGTTATAATTTTTTTTATTTTATGCTAATTAGTGAATTTTAACTAATTAATAACAGTTAATTTTATGCAGTTATGATTTAATACTTTCTATACATGGCTGCGAATAACGCCATGTACGGTCTGTAAGTATTTGTGTGCGTAAATTTTGATAAATTTTAACTTTT
The DNA here is from genome assembly GCF_054136105.1 of Typopeltis vanoorti. Classification (NCBI taxonomy): domain Eukaryota; kingdom Metazoa; phylum Arthropoda; class Arachnida; order Uropygi; family Thelyphonidae; genus Typopeltis; species Typopeltis vanoorti. The sequence continues at coordinate 114,268,693 of NC_143563.1, read as the reverse complement.
TATAATAATTTGTGTATACTTGATGGTAATAAATGGTAAAATAGACTAGTATCTGCATATATTTTATGCATTCATGACATACCTAACATTTTCTTTTTTTTTTTTTTGATATTTCTAAGCTACGCGGTTCGTCTGCGAGTTTTTTCAAATTGTCGCAAATCTCCAAAAATTTTTCCAATATATTTATTAAAAAAAAAAAAAAAAACGCTTTTAAGTGACCCGCGTTCTTCAAAGGGTCAACTGTATATATGACATCAAATGAATCAAAAATATGGCACACAAGTGAAAAAATAAACATATTTAATATGCATACAGAGACAAGCATGTTATTGTTCCTCTGTATCGAGCCTTGACAAGATCCCATCTCGACTACTGTGCCCAGATTTGGTCACCTAGGTTTCTTCTTGATGGTGAGGAGATTGAGAGGATCCAGAGGCGAGTGACCAAGATGATAGCAGGTCTGTGGAATGAACCTTATCAGAACAGGTTGAGGATTTGTGGGCTGCAAAAATTGGTTGATAGGCGGAGGAGATTGAGACATTCAAATTACTGAAGGGTTTCTATAAAATTAATTCAGAAGATATTTTGGAGAACAGGGCTGGTTGTGGGAGGTCTAGGGGACATCCATAGAAGCTGGGCAAAAGTGTGGTTAGTAAGGGTGTTAGAGCTGGGTTCTTTACTTTTAGAGTGGTGAATGAGTGGAATGGGCTGCCAGAGTCTGTGGTGGATGCTGTGACAGTGAATGAGTTTAAGGCGAGGTATGATAGATACTGTATGAATGTCGAATAGTTGTGATGAACATGATTTGGGGCCTCCCTCGATGAGTCTAAGGACTCCCTGGAGTTGCCCGTAATAATAATAATACGGACTGGTGTAATGCATGGAGGGTTCTTAAATGAATTAATTTATCTCAATGCGAAAAGTTTGACAGGTAGTGTGCGAATGGCATTTCTATTTATTCTATACTTCCCATTCGAAGTGATATTTTTTAAAAAAGAGAATTGTAGAGCACACGTATTATTTCTTAGTATCAGAGACGTAATAATATTATATCAACAAAAGAAAAAAGTTAATTTTAAAAAAAAAAATGTATGCGTATAATTATTTACGTTTTTTTTTTTTTTTTTAATCTACTTGCAAATGAGTGCAGGATCGAAAACGAAGGTTTCTTGATCCTGCACTATCTTTCTGAAGTTATTTCACGACTTTCTCAAGCTACTTTCCCGGATATACGTAAATATATTGTACGATGACTTCAGAAGGATAAATGAGTGTATTTATTCATAATTACGATCTCGTGAATAAAATATTTCAAGCAAGTAAAGCATTTTAAAGAAACCTTGCATTTCTGTCTCATCGATAAAGTGAATGCAGCCGAAAACTCTATCCCTGCCAATAAAGCATCGGCAGAGATGCTCTCGAATGCGTCAGCATTGGATGACTTCCGTTTGGTGCATAATAATCGATTAGATACGATGTTACTCAGCGTGTCATCAGCCCTAATATGATGCTTCGTTAACAGTGGCATTGACTAGTGTGCATAAGGCAACAAGTGAAGAAAGTTTGTTATCTCGGGGGGTCTTTAGTGATTCGGACAAGAATAATACCGACCTTTCATTTTCACTAAACAGAACGTTTCTCTCATTATATCAAATGCAGTGAAAATATCAGACAAAACGCGTAACAAATTTTGTTCTTGGGATTCTGTGTTCTGACGCCGATGATGAACAAGCTTTGCATCCCTCCGTTGGGTACAATACATTTATTGGACACACACGCACAAATACGGGTTTTTCATTAAGCACAAGAGAACACATGCGATTTACAAACAAAAATTATTGTTGGCGGGCGGTAATGTGGCAGACAGATGGAGAATTAAAATAGTGGAGACGGTGGGTTGCGTAGGGTAACGAGCTTTCCCACGATGCGTCCTTGAACTCCTTGGAGGTGTCACGTAATGATAATAACCAAAGTTCACACCACTATGATTTAGAAGTAATTTAACAATAATCCCAAGGTTGAATACTTGGAGAAAAGAAGCTTTGCTCCCAAAGATGCAACGCGGACGCCCCGGCTCCTTGGCTATCCCTATCCCAATGGCTTTTAACAGGCCTTTAAGGCCCACAACCTTCCAAGCATGCTTGGATTTCGTAACCGAAATACGAGGATAGAATGGTCAGTCCTATGCCTCAAGGTATTCTTGGCTGTAACCCTGTGTGTTCAATGGTCCGGTTTGCCTGTTTGCGGGATGAAAAACACCAAATAAACTGGCGGAAAAAACCCTACTGCCCGCGCCCAAGACCGGCTAACTTGGCTATGGCTGAGGAAGATCCTTTAGCTCTTCACGTCTCCGACGGGAATCGAACCTAGGACACTCCTTCCCCAGGCATATGGTTGCGAAGCGCAAAGCCACTAGGCTAACCGCGCGGACCTCCTTGGCTATGTGAAGCTTTATTTAATGCTTCACATAGCCAAGGAGCCGGGGCGTCCGCGTTGCATTACTACGAATACCATTTGAGGAACTGAATAATATCATTTGTGATATTATTCAGTGACTTTAGACAATTTTACACTAAAATGTGGGTATGCTTCCCAAGTGATTTACGGTTGTAACAATTCTTGTGAACGGTTTTGAAAAATTATTTCAAACATCAGCAGGATGAATAGGTGGGTCTTCTTCTCCCCCCCCCCCCGAAAAAAAAGGCTGAACGCTTATGCAACACATGCCCCAATGCCACTTCATAATAGAGTTTAAGCCGGGTACACGTGATCGCTTCACGTCCTAAGTGGCGAATGCGCGCTGCATGTAAAAAAAAAAAAAAAGAAAGTCGGTAGTGTAAGGGCGCCACCTTTAGCGCGAAGCCCATCTTGTCTAGTGTTTCCCCTAGCTCTATACTAGATGTAGCGAAAAACAACTTGCAGTTTTTGCTAAATGTTATTCAAAGTCGCAATATTTATTAGAATTTATTTAGTGCATATCCACATTTAATAAACGCTATTATTAAAATGTTTTTTTTTCTGCTCACTTCAGCGCCCCTTGAAGGTGTCCGATACGACGCATCGCCTGTTTACCGTGTTAAGCCAGTCCTGATTGCGTAGTATATGGTCTATGCTTACACTGTAAGCACGAAGACCATGCCGTGTGATCTCGAGTCGGTTTGTCTGTTTTTGTTGAAAAAAAAAATCCTGCTACCTCTGTTTGATATACAGTCATCTCCCGACTTACGTCCTTTCGAAGATACGTCCGTGATCCCATAATGGAACAAATAACATTTTCGACTATACTTTCGAAGATGCAAGCGAGCATAAAGTAAAAAGATTTTTATTTAGCAACAATGCATCATGCGCAGTGGCAATAGCACATTCAGCAGCAACCTCCATCGGCGGTCGGCGTGTGTCTTCAACAGTTCCTCTGTTGATTTTGTGTTTGAAAAATATGTTATTTGTGTATTTATCGTTAAATATTTCGCGACATTTTGTGCAACATCTCCCCTGCACGCCCAATTAAAAAACCTAGTGAAGAATCACAGAAAAAGAGGCGAGCAACTGATCTTGAAACGAAGTTGCAAGTTCAACGATAGTGACGAAGCAACGACAAGGTCCTATCAGGGATTGGAAAAGATACTTCCGGCATGCATAGAGGACCTGAACCAAAAGCGCATACCTCTTAGCACTATGACCATAACAGCTAAGGCACGAAGTCTCTTCAACACGCTGAAGGAGAAAGCAGGACCCGATTACGACTACAATGCTTCCTCCGGTTGGTTCATTTTCACATTATGCAGAGTTTTGCTCTGCATAATGTGAAAATGTATGGTGAATCTGCAAGTTCAGATGAGAAGGCTGCCAAAGAGTTTGTGAAGAAATTGGATAAAATTATTACGGAGGAAAATTATTTGCCACAGCAAATATTTAATATGGATGAGACTTCCTTGTTTTGGAAAAAAAATGTCCGAGCGGACAATTCATCCACAAAAGCTAAAATCTATGCCTGGTTTCAAAGTTCTTAAATACCGTGTTACGATTCTGTTAGGGGGTAATGTGACTGTATATATAAACTGAAACCATCTGTGATATGGTACAGTAAGAATCCACAAGCCTTCAAAAACATTAGGAAACATACTCTTTCAGCTCATCAGTGGAGATATAAGAAGTCGTAGATGACTCGAAAATTGTTTGCGGATGTTTTAATCAACTGTTATGCGAGTGAAATGGAAAGCATTGTATGAAAGAAAATGTAGAATTAAAAATTTTATTAATTCTAGATAATGCTTCAGGTCATCCGTCTTATATAGGTGATTTTCACGAAGTTCAATGTCATGTTTCTCCCTCCAAACACTACTTCATTGATCCAACCGATGAATCAGGAAGTTTGAGTAGTGTTTAAGGTTTATTATCTACGGAGAACTTTTTCACAAGCCATTTCTGCTAATGAAGGAAACGACCAAATCTCATGCAATTCTGGAAAGCATTCAATATTTATCATGCTATTAAAAATATTGCTGTAGCTTGGGACGAAGTGATCTCCCAATGTATGAGTGGCATATGGAAAAAGACATTAAAAAGGTTTGTACACGATTTTAGAAGTTTTGAAAAAAATGAAGACCTTTGTAAATTGAGTGAAGAAAAAGCAACCTGAATCTCGAAGTGAATGATGACGACACAGTTCAACTCATAGAAAGTGCCCCTGAAGAGTTGACCAACGAAGAATTGGTCGAACTGGAGGAACAACGAGTTGCAGAAGAGGAAGAATGAGTAAAGGAAGCGGAAAAAAGAGAAACAAGGAGAGGTAGTTTTACAGTAAAGGGTCTTACAGAAATGTTCTCTGCAGTTAGCGATGTTCTCAAAATGGTTGAAGACATGCACCCCGATGTTGAACGCTACTTATTAGTAGAAAGGAAAGTACATGATGGGTTTGCTTGCTATAAACAAATGTATGATGAAAGGAAGAAGAGGAATAAGCAAAGCACATTGGATACTTTCATCAGAAAGCACAAAGGTTACACCAGAAGAGCTGCATCCTGGTTCTTCACATAGGGAAGGTAATGAAGAGTGATTGTGGAGGAAGATTTGGCTGATTATTCTCCTGTTTTATAGCGGCAGTAACGCACAGTAGTTTTAAAATAAGGTTTAAAAATTAAAATGACAGTATACTTATTACTGTTAAGTCCCTAACCCCTATAACTCTGTTGATTTAATTCATCGACTTACGTCCTGTATGATGGAACGGAACCCGACGTAAGTAGAGGGATGACTGTATAGATAACGAACACTTTCACAATATAAATTCGTAAGTTATACACGACAAGAAATTATATTCTTGTAATCCTTTACCCAAGCGTAAGCAGACAATTTACGCTTGAAGTATCTTCACTACTATACTTGTATATAGCGGCTGTTGATATCACGTCAAATTCCCAGCCTCTATAACGTAGCCTATCGTTAAGATACTTCGGGCACAAGCTTTTGTTTGCTTATGCTTGGATAAATGATTAAAACAAGAATATAATTTCGTGTCAAGTATAATTTACTTTCTGACTAAGCAAAAAAGCTCCCTGCAGAACTAGTTCCACATTAGTTCCTTGATTATAAATCGTTTTGTTTGTTAGTGAAAAGAATTTGTATTATTATTATGATTATTGTTTTCATTGTTTGTAGCATTTTTGACTTGAAACCAAATTACAAAGAGTGTGTGTGCGTGTGTGTGTGTGTGAGTGTGAAGGAATAACAATACACAACCTTGCAATGAATTGGGGTGCATTCCACAAAATGCGTTAAGCCTACTAGATTTCTTTAGTTAATCCTCTACTCTGGCCAGACCGATTTTACTGATATTAGGCATTTGTAATTATTATTATAACATTTATCAGCTAATCTCACTTTCTGTTTTAGTCAGACTAATATTTGCATGCGTAAAGTTTTGCAAAACATTTAAGAATTATGTCAAGTAATAAATCTACTCTAGCTAGATGGAATTTATATTATTATTATTTTTTTTTTTCATGTGACTCCCACACAATAACAATTGTATAAATCATAGTACATCAGTACCATAGGTGGAGAAAGGATTTTTTTTTTCTATTTTTTAATTATATATATATATATATATATTTTATTTTTTTACGTATTCCGGAAACCCTCCTTTAGAGACAAACCTGAAACTTTTTCAAGTCACTTCAGCTTCCAACAAGCCGGTCTCACACTGGCAATGAAAGAGGAACGATGATTTGGAATCGGGTTCAAAGTTTTCCAGTCATCTCAATCTTGGTTTTGATCGGACCGTTTTTTATTCACAAAACAAAACGACATATCTTCAATACATAACTCAGAACGGCTCTCGTTTCAGTTGCGATAATGATTAGTGCCACTATAAAAGAATACATTGACGAAATGCATTTTTCATTATTGTTTCCGATCGTTGTAGTTGTTAGTTCAGTTTTGTAGACATTGCAATGAATAAATATGTTAAACATATTTTCTTAACCTGTTTCAAAGCAGGATCTCCCATTCCATTTCACACAAATTAATAACCTTTGCTTGGGATTATTAAGACTTCTCTCATGCAGAGCGAGCGGGAGGATACTACCAAACAGAATAAGCAGCACAAGTCATTATACAAAAAACAAAAAAAGTTGTCTGTTGAAGATAACAAGATAATATGTTAAGCTTAATTTAGAAATATATTAATTATTGCATGTTTATGTTACGCGCTTGGTTTTATTGCATGTTTACTGTAAAAGTTTGTTTTGGACAGTCAATAAAAAAACAAAACAATCTTATATTTGATACCTCCTTAATTCAGTGAATTAAATTTTTTCAAAGAAATGAGTGCAAAGATTATGCACGAGCCATTGCAAGTCAGTTTTAACAAAAAATTTATTAATGGCAAATATTTTCATCCAATAAAAATCCAATACAAGAAGTGTGAATTCAAGCATAAAATACAATTTGATAATTATTGATAATAAACACTATAATGACAATAAGGAATATCTACTATGTGTTAAAGTTATCTTACCTCTCAATAATAACATCCAAAATAAATCCAGTTAACGAAATACCTCACAACAAAGCTTTATATATATATATTTAAAGAAGATGATCCGAAATCATTTGCATTTTTGATAAAGAAAATAAACAAATCACATACTGATTTAATGAGCAAAATTTTAAGTTGTAAAATATCAACCAGTTTCTCACTTTATTATTACTAATGCAGTTGCTACTGCCGTTGATGTTTGCTCAAAATTCTCCTAACGAATGGGGGTCACTGTACCTTCGACCTCTGCTGTCAAGTGATATATCCGGAGTTACGACTTCGTTCACAGCAGAATAATGAAGCGAGAAACTATCTACAGACTCCATCGAGTTCTGTCTTGTTATATTTTCTGCAGTTTTTTGATGGACATTTTTTTGATGTCTTAGTAAACTGTATTTCCAAGTGAACACAAGGTTACACATATTACATGGGTAGTAGCTTACCACCCCACTATGCTGGGTCAAATGGCGATTCAAAGAGAACTTGCACGACAGTATTTTTCCGCATATATCACATCTCCACCTATTTTGGCTTTCTCCTCCAGCACCACCGCGAGCTTCCCAAATTCCTGAAGTAATATAAGAATAATAACTGATTAGAAATATATTGCATAACGAAGCTAATGCATTTAGCTATTTTTGTATATTTCTAAATTTAAAACGTGTTATGCATATTTGCTTATTACAGAAGGACAAAAATCATCCACTAGCTGAGATCTAGATCCATCGTTTTTTTTTTTTTAAACAATTCCAGAGGTGAAAGTCTGGTTCAATACTGCATACACAAGAATAAGGTTGAACACTGTATGAATAAACAAATAAAAGCCAAATGTTGATGTAAGTTTATATTATTATTAATTATCGACATGGAGTCAGGAGATCCAATGCAGAAGTTCACTTTAGCCCAGTGGTTTTCAACTTTCTTACCTCACTTTTCACTGTTAGTACACCTCGTGACCCAGTATAATAATAATAAAAAGGAATTTATGTTTAAATATAATGTAAAGGAAGTTCATATTAAATTAAATTTACACAGGATCATTACATTGAGATTTTATGGAATAAACACAAAATACATATATTTATTTAAGTATATCGTTTGATAATTGAGATAAAAGATAATCATCTTCCACAATCAAATTTAGTCCTCTTCTATTGTAGCGCTTGAAATCCAGGGAACTACTGAAGTCAAAGAACCTGCGAAAGCAAAATTTTGTTCAGAATACGAAGCGAACTCGGAATTCATTTCAGTTTTTATGTAAAACAAATAGTATTATTGCTTATCACTTACCTAGTAGGAAGGCTTAGCTTGTTTTTCTGCGGCTACTTGTTTGATCCTAGAAACACTTGCAGGCGGCATACATCAAAGATCGTCTTCCATTTTTCCTATTTCTATTCTTGTTTTTTGAAGCAAACTTGGTAATGCTACTTCACATTCGTAAGTTGTAGTTATATGTAATTATGAACAAAGTGGTTTTCTTATTATTTTATGTTTTAATTACTTAAAAATATTTACTTACAGTTAATAAAATATTGCAGTATGTTAATATTCGCGGAGATAGAATGGCGACCAACTTGAAATCTTTCCACGACCCACAGGGCGAAAGCCACTGGTCGAGCCTTTCCTGTGCTAATTTCCCTCAAAATCATCGATGTATTTACTATGTTGAAGCGATGCAGTGCTCTTGTAAGCATTCGTTATTTCACTGGACTATATTAGAAAGCAGTGGTTTATCAACACTCCCAGCATGGATAACATTATGTTGAATTTTTACCAGTTCTACCATTACTCATTAATTACAATAAAAGTTTGCTGAATTAAAGAACAGTAGAAGAGCCCATATTTAAAGGACAATTTATTCTCTGCTTTGAAAATACGAAGAGAAAATCATTGCTAATGAAGTTGCAGTATAATCATAATTGTGTTAAAATTAAGCCAACGAAATTCAAAAGTCATCAAATAATTATCAGTGGTATGGGGGAATATAATATTATCTCTTGAAGACCTAGTTATCAAAGCTATTCGTTAGAATAATAGAAATCAGTCAGCACGATATATATAATAATACACGTATAACAAAAGCCATATCGTTACTTCTGTTAACGACGATTCGTCAACAGAAGTAACCTGTACACAGAAATATGATTTTAGAAGTTAACAGCCAAACAACATACTATGTTATTATTCATCACGTGTTCTCTATATTATTAGATGCTTCTGTCTGGCATAGCTTCATTAACACACTTTGATTTGAAATCATTTTACATCGAAGTTATTTCACTGATTGAAACAATAGTTTTTTGACATTGCAGCGCATTCTTGTATAATTTTAGATATGAAGCTGGTGACGTGATAGGAGGGTGGCTGATAGTAGAGAGTCCAGAAATGCCTGTGACTAGCGGTGCGCTACAGGATTGTGTACTCGCGCAGTTATTTAACTTATGTTAATGATATAGGAAATGGTCTGAGAAAAAACAAACAAACAATTGGTTTGCTGATGGTTTAAAACTGGGGGTCTAGGGGATCTTCGGGGGAATAGTTATCAGTTTAATGTGGAAAAATGTAAGATGCATTTTGTTATGAAAACCTTGCCAACTGTGTTCTCTATTTATGGAAATGGATTGCAGGAAATCAATGACGCTAGGGATTTAGGGGAGGAGATGCTAGTAGACTGTGAATTAAAGTTCAGAGGTCATATTGCAAAGGTAGCTAAAATAGCTCACAGTATTAATGAAGAATACACTAATAAGAAGGTATTATTTATAAGGCTTTGATATGGTTCCATCTGACTTATGTACAGATCTGCTTACCCGAGTGGAGATGGCTGAGATTCAGAGGCGAGTGAACAACATGGTGGCATAACTATGGACTGCTTATGGGGAATATATTGAAGTTTGTGGGTTACAAAAACTGGATGATAGGCAAAAAACAGGAGGGGGGGTATGATAGAGGCATATAAACTAATTAAAGTGTTTTAGATTCGATACAGAGGAAACTTTTTAGTACTTGATTAGTGTGAGAAGAATTAGGGGATTATTGCTGAAAACTCAGTAAAAGTGTAGTTAAAGAACCAGATTTTTTTTTGCTCGGAGAGTGATGAATAAGTGGAATACGTTGCCAGATCAGTTCAGTGCTTTGTGTAAATGAGGTTCAAGTTTGAACTCATTTGAACTTAATAATAATAATAATTATTATTATTGCTTCACGTTATCGTTATATTATCGAAACATTAGGCATAATTACGAATATTACTATTTACACAATAGAAAAAGGATACAAAGGGATGAAAACTCTTACTTGATAAATTTCCAAGCAAACCTTAGCTATACTTAAACTAATTCAAATCGGGCGATTTGAATTTGCGGGATTTTATTCAGTGCAGTGTATGTGAGGTGTATTCATCCAGAAAATTAAAGCATATGTGGAAGGAAATTGAAACTGGAGGGGGAGAGAGGGAGTATGTATTAAGTGTTTCAAAAGTAAGTGTCTGTTAGGTGATGAAAACGCAGCAAATACTGACGGTAAGATGGAAAATGATGTTATTAATGTCGGAGGTGCGGCGTGTAAACAGAGGAGAACGAAATGGACATTAATAAAGAAATAGCGCGATTAAAGATTATCCTTCATAGGTCAAGCGCGAAACTGAAAAATTGCAGAAGCGGCAAGAGATTAGCAGGACTGAAAAGAGAAAGAAGCAGGTGGTCTGAAGGAATAACAAAGACTGACTGAACAAACGAGTAAAGGAGAAAATTATGTACGGAGACTCAATGATTAGGGAAGTAGTACTTAATGAAAAGTGTGACAAAATCATGTTTCCCTGGTGCAAAAATTCACGATATTAGCCACGTCATAAGGATGCAAAATAGTAAGTTGAAGGAAATGATTGTCTTGGTTGGTCCAAATGATTTGAGAGGTGAGAAGTATTCTATGAGGGAAGATGTAAAAGAGTTGTTAGAGGAGGCAAAACTGACGAGCGAGATGGTGAATATTGTAGGTCTTACCACACTATGATAGAGGCAAATTAAGAAGGAGGGCTTTGGTAGCCAATGAGTCTGTACATTGGAGAGTTGTGAATGAGTGGAATGAGTTACCAGAATCAGTTGTGATTGCTTTGTCTGTTAATGAGTTCAAGGAGAGGTATGATAGATTGAGTTTCCCGTGATGAGTCTTCGGACTCCATGGAGGTACCCACATAATAATAATAATAGATTGTGCAGAAAGAATGAAGTAAGATTTGTTGATCTGTGGTCTGTGTTTGATCGGAAAGAAGGATTTGTACAATGCTGATGGACTGCATCTAAATGGTTTTGATGTTAGGTGTCTGGAGAGAGCTTTGATCACTAAGCATGCTGAAGTGCAAATTCAGGAAAACTTAAGCAATTAGGGTGGAAGCAAGTGAGTTTGTATGAAGGCACTCATGATGTGAATGAATGAATATGAGAATGACCAAGTGTGGAATCTAGTCTCTCAATTAAAAATATTGAATAGGGGTAGACAATTCAGACAGAAAAGGTGGGTTGGTGCCTAAAGGGATGCTGCAGTTTCTATATACTAATGCCAGAGGTATCAGGAAGAAGAGGGAGGAGTTTTTGGTATTGATTAGTGCAACCTCACCAAAACCTATAGGCATTAGTGAGACAGCTAACAGCAGATTATGTAGTTACATGGATAGAATGTGAAGGGTTTAGTATTTTCAGGGAAGATAGTATGGGGGAGGGGCACTGCTGATGATAGCAGATAATTGCAACCAAAAAGAATAGGAGATAGGTGGGAGGGCGGCAACTCATTTGAAGCAGTCTGGTGTGAGATCAGGACCAGTAAGACAAAATGTACAGTTGTTTGTTGCCATAGGCCAGGAAGTTCCATGAAGATGATCTGGAAGACATGCATCAGCAAATTAGTACAATCAGTACAGGTTGAGTGATTATTTTGGGGGACTTCAACTATGGAGATATAGACTGGAAGGAAGAAATATCACATGGCAGGAAGGAAATAGATTTATACACCTACTAATTTCTGATGGAGGGGACTAGGGGGGGGGGAGAATATTGGACCTGTTCATAGGATCAGAAGAGCTATCCATATGAGTGTTATATGGCGATTTGATAGTAAAAGGTGTAATAGATGAGAGTTTGACAAAATCATGTTTTCTGGGTGCAAAAATTAATGATGTAAGTGAGGCTATTAGAGCACAGAAGCATAGGGTGAAAGAAATGATTGTAGTGAGTGGCCGGAATGAATGATTTAAAAGGTGAAAAGTTTGCTATGAGAGAGGACTTGAAAGAATTAGTGCAAGTAGCAAAAGAAAAGAGAGAGAGTTAAAATAGTGAGTCTTGCTGTTGTATGACAGAGTAGAGTTGAGAAGGAGGGCTATAATTGCAAATGACTATGCGTAGGTTATGCAGGAAGAGTGGTGTGGAATGAGTTTGACAGGTGAAAGGACTTATATAAAAAGGATGGTTTGCATCTGAATGGATCTGGTGTTTGGAGACTGAAAAAACTGTTGCTGAATGAGGTGAAAGTAGATGTGCAGAATCAAGGAAACTAGAGCTCTTTTTTTGGGGGGGGGGAAAGCTGTTGAATGGATATGCAGATATCAATGAGGTAGTTGTATATAAGAATGTGTATAATATGCCTGAGTTAGTATGAAGGATAACAAACTAGAATGGGATAGTCAGTATAAGGCATCAAGATAGGGGTGGGACCAGGGACTTCTGCACTTTATGTACACTAATGCCAGGAGTATTAGAAACAAGCAGGAGGAATTTTTGGCTTTGGTTGGCTCTTCCTGACTACAGGTTATTGGCATTAGTGAGACATGGCTAACAGAAGATGATATAGTTAGTGGGATAGAATGTGAAAGGTGTAGTATGTTCAGGAAAGACAGGGAGAAAAGAATTGGGGGGGGGGAGAGTGTTATTGATAGCTGATGAACTGCAGCCAAAGAGAATAGAAGTTCAACAGCAGGAGAGTGAAAATAGTGCATTTGAGGCAATCTGGTGTGAGATTGAGACCAGCAGAACAAAATATACAGTTGGGTGCTGCTTGCTATAGAACAGGTGATGGAATAGATGATGGAGATACAATGCGTCGGCTAATAGACTCAATGAGTGGAAGACAGATAATTATTATGGGGCATTTCAATTATGGTAACACTGATTGGAAGGAGGAGAGGACACATGGGAGGAAGGAAATGGATTTTATGCAGTTATGAAGGGATGACTACCTGAGACAGCATGTAATGGATTATACTAGGAGTTTGAGAGTGCCCAATCTAGTAATTGCATCTGAAAATTTGACTATAATGAATATAATCACATTGCCACCAATTGGTGAGAGTGATCATAAGGTTTTGACCTGGCAGGTGGCTAAATGTATAGAATTTTCAGTAAGACAGGTTATATGTGAAATTACCAGGCTGGTAAGTATGACAAGCTTAGGAGATTGCTTGGATCAGTGGCATGCTAAACTGCATATTGATAGTGCATGGGAAGTGGTAAAGGAGTATTTGAGGGAGGTAATGACTGACTACATACCTAGAGTCCAGAGAGTAAATCAAGTGGGAGTTAAATGGATGAATAACACCATTAAGCTTGAGCTGCAAAAAAAAGGAACAATTGTGGAGGGGATTTAAAGAGAAAGGTGACATGCAGGCACATGAACAGCACAAAGCACAAGCCAGATTACAAAAGGAAATTAGCAATGCAAGCTAAAGAGAATCATAAACAGTTCTTTTGATATACTGCAAGTAAAAGAAAAATGTATATGGCAGAATGATTTTAAGGAATGCCTAGGGAGGTAACTGAACCAGTCGAAATAGTAGAATTACTAAGCAAACACTTTGCAAGAGTATATCATCCAGGAAGTGATATTGCAGGAATGAGGGAACTAATGGCTTATATGGGAATCGAGGTGAATGAAATGGAAGTGAAAAGTATATTACAGAACCTTAATGTGAATACATCTGTGGGATTGGATGGTATACCATCTTAAGTCTTATGTGAAGTGGCACTGTTGGTGCCCTTGACCATATTGTTTAATTTAAGTCTCAGCTCTGGGCTAGTCCTGAGGGGTTGGAAAGAGGGGAAATTAGTTCCATTGCATAAAAGAGGCTCCAAGACTTGCAAATTACCGACCAATCAGTATATTAGGAATCGTTGTCAAGATATTAGAGAAGTTAGTCAAGAGCAAAATACAGGAATGGATAGATGGAAATGGGATACCATATGGGAGCAGCATGGTTTTGTGAAGGTAGATCATGCCTCAGTAACTTGCTCACATTTTATAATACGGTGACGACTGAATTGAATAAGGGTAATAGGTTTACAGTGATACTGCTGGACTTTGCTAAGGCCTTTGACAGGATACCACATGGAATTCTAATCAGTAAACTGCAGCACATGGGGATGGATATAGGGTTGGTGAGATGGATAGGAGGTTGATTGATGGAGAGATATCAGAGAGTAGTTTATTCAGGAGTAGAATCCAAAAGAAGGCCTGTGACTAGTGGTGTGCCACAGGGTTCTGTTCTTGGACCACTGCTATTTAATTTGTTCATTAATGATCTGTTCATTTATTTGCTGATGATGCAAAGTTGGGTAGAACAATAGTTAATACACATGATGTCAAAATTTGGATAGCTTGGCAGACTGGGCTAAGGAGAATGAATGTCAGTTTAATGTGGCAAAGTGTAAGGTCATGCATTCTGGGGTGAAAAGATTAGCTGCAGTATACCACATTGGTGGAACTGTACTCCAGGAAATTGATGAAGCCAGAGATTTGGGAGTGTTGGTAGATGGGGAGTTGAAGTTTAGAGGGCATATAGCAAAAGTGGCTAAATCAGCTCATCAGATCACTTGGTTACTGAAGAATACTTTGACGAGCAGAGACAAGCAGGTTATTGTTCCTCTTTATCGAGCCTTGATAAGACCCCATCTTCTGTCCTCATCAACTACTGCGCAGATTTCGGTGCTAGGGTTTCTTGGTGATGGGAAGGAAGTAGAGAGGATCCAGAGGCGAGTGACCAAGATGGTAGCTGGTCTACGGAATGAACCTTATGAGAACAGGTTGAAGATCTGTGGCTTACAGAAATTGGTTGATAGGCAGAAAAGGGGTGATATTATTGAGACATTCAAATTGCTGAGGAGGTTTTTAAGATTAATACAGAGGAAATTTTTCAGAGGAGGTCTGGTGGTGGGAGAACTAGGGACCATCGATAGAAACTGAGTAAGAGTGTAGTTAGAAGGGTTTTAGAACTAGGTTTTTTACTTGGAGAGTGGTGATTGAGTGGAATAAGCTGCCAGAGTCTGTTGTAGTTGCCATGACTGTGAATGAGTTCAAAACAAAGTATGATAGATACTGTGCGAATGCTGAATAGTTCTTGACAAGCAGAGTTTGTTGGAGTTGCCCATAATTATAATAATAACCAAGTGGATAGGCCACATTCTGATTGATCATACAGTCTTGACTTGGAAGGTCGTAAAACATGAGGAATGTTTTGTGAAGAAGGGATATATGTGTGGAAATACAAAGCAGGTGATTTTGACAAGCTTAGGAAGAAGCTTAAATCTCTGCCATGTCATAAAATATTGCAGGGTAAGGATGTTAGTAGTGCATGGGATATAGTTAACAGTCATCTAGAGGAAGCAGTATTAAATTGTATACCTAGGATAAGGAGGATTAATCAGGTAGGGGTTAGATAGATGAGTAATATCATGAAGCACAAGCTGCAGAAGAAGAAAATGCTGTAGAGGATATATAAAGAGAAACGTGACCAGCAAACTCACGAAAAGTACAAGTCTCAGGTAAGTAAGGTGACTAGCATGGCAAGGAAGGCAAAATCAGATTATAAGAAGGATCTAGCCAAGCAGGCAAAAGGAAATCCCAAACAGTTCTTTCGTTATGTGGCAAGTAACAAGAAGAAGAATGACTATGGAAGATTAACTTTAACGAGTGATGATGGTCACGAGGAGACAGAAGCAGATAAAATAGTTCAGTTACTGACTGACCACTTTTGCAAGGGTATATCATCTTAGTGAGATTACCGTTTTAACTTATGTGACAGACATTAATGTGGGAACAGAGGTGGATGAATTGGAGGTTCTTAGGATATTGCAGAATCTCAATGTAACAGCTACAGGATTAGATGGATATCAGCACGAGTTTTGTGAATATGTTCAAGGGAGCTGGTAATGCCTTTGATTAGGCATCACCAGCTCCCTTGAGTCTCAGCTCTGATAGAGTTCCAAGGAAGTGAATAGAGGACAAAATAATTCCCTTGTGTAAGGAAGGTTCTAAGACTGCAATCAGTATCTCAGGCATGGTTGTGAAAGTACTAGAAAAATTGGTCAAAAGAGAATTCAAGAATGGGTGGATAAAATATAATACTGTATGAGGGACAACATGATGTTGTGAAGGGTTGGTCATGCCTTGGTAATTTACTAACTTTTTATAATACAGTAACAGCTGAATTGGATAAAGGAAATGGCTACATGATGATTTTGCTGGATTTTGCATAGGCATTTGACAGAAGAACTCTGTACAAATGGAGATGAATATGATACTGGTTAAGAGAATAAGAGGATGGCTGCTGGACAGATATCAAAAAGTGGTATATGGAGGGGAAGAATTGAGGTGAAAACAGGTGACTAATGGTATGTCACAAGGTTCAATGCTGGGGCCATTGCTGTTTAATTTGTACATAAATGATATAGGAAATCTGAAAGGAAACATTCAATTGTTTGTTGATGATGCAAATTAGGCAGAGGAATAGTTAATCAAGGCAATGTGAAGACCTTCCAGGACAATTTAAATAGGCTGTCACTTTTGTCAGAAGATAATGGTTCATTTTAATGTGGAGAAATGTAAAGCTATGCATTTTAGGATAAACAGATTACAAGCTATGTATCACATTAATGGCACTGTAATTCAGGAAATAGTTGAAGCTAGATATTTAGAGGTGGTAGGCAGAGAGTTAAAGTTTAGCGGACATATTGTTAAGGTTGCTAAGGTAGTCTATTGAAGAATGCATTAACAAGTAGAGATAAGAAGTTATTCCTCTTTATAAGGTCTTGATATGCCCACATCCGGATTACTGTGCTCATTTCTGGTCTCCTGGATTTCTTGGTGATGAGGAATTGGTGGAGAGAATTCAGAGGCAAGTGACCAAGATGATGAGTGTCCTGTGGATTGTTCATTTTGAGGATAGATTGAGAGTGTATGGAGTGTATAGGAGAAAAAGAGGGAATATGGTAGAGACATTTAAGTTACTTAAAAGGTTTTATAAGATGGATTCAGGGGAAATGTTTCAGCACTTGGCTAAAGGAACCAGAACAAGGGGTTATCTCTGGAATTTGAATAAATGTGTGATTAGTAGGGGTTTGAGGATTAATTTTTTGTTTGGAGAGTGTGAATGAGCAGAATGGGTTGTCAGAGTCATTTGTGAGTACTTTGTCTGTTAATGGGTTCAAGGAGAGGTATTATAGATTGGGTCTCCTGCTATGAGTCTTCAGACTCCATGGAGGTGCCCATATAATAATAATAATTAACATAATCAGTAGTTCAAAATCGTTACAATAATTTACTCTGTTCATCCTAGCCATTGAGTGGGAAAGATAAAATGGATAAGAATATTAAATCCACCTATTTTCTTATTTTCAACTGATTTTAAGAGTTGTCACTTTTAGCAATAAAATAAAGAACCAAATACTTATTATTGTTTTATTATTATTATTGCACAGCCACCTCCGTAGAGTCCTAAGACTTATTGTTGGAGACCCAAACTATCAACACAATATCTTTGTGTTGATAGTTTCAAAGAGAACTATGATATCATAGCTCTCTTTGAAATCATTAACAGACAAAACTCCCACAACAGACTCAGGTAACCAGTCCATTCATTCACCACTCTCCAAGTGAAAAATCTAGTCCTCATGCCCTTGTAACCATACTGTTGCCCAACTTCCAGGGATGACCTCTTATTCTGCACCCTCTAGCCAAGTTATGAAACATTCCCCTCAGTTTTTTATATACATATTTATTCCACACATGAGAGTTTGAGGGACCTATAGGCATATCAGTGTCATGTATGGGGGTACAGATGAGGACAGAAATAGAAGTTTATTGATGTTATTTTTTGAAGAGCTGCAGGTTGTAGTTGTTTGGGAATACTTCTTTAGGAAGGCTGTTCCAAAGGCCAGTGGTGAAAGGGATAAAAGAGGATGAATAGAGGCAGGTTTGGTGAGGGGGGGGGGTGCTGGACAGCTGTGTATTAACAAGTGCAACAGAAAGCGGAGGAATGATGGTTGCCAATTCACTGGAGCAGTGATCATGGAAGTACCTGTAGAATAGACATAGTGCTGACACACTGTGCCTGTGAGATAGAGGTTGAAATGAGTCTGTAAGAGAGGGATCATCTGTGAGTCTAATTGGGCACCTCTGGATAGTGTCAAGGATTTTAAGGGCAGTTTTAGGCACACTATTGCAAACATGTGAGCAGTATTCTAAAAATGGATTTGGGATTTGTATATAGTGAAGAGTGGGTTGGGTGTAAAATATCTCCTGAATGAAAGAGAATGTCAAGTTTCTTGGATGCTGAGGAGGCTATTGATGGAAAGAATTGCTGATAAATGTTAGTACATGCAGAGATCTGATATTTGTCTGAAATTGGGATAAATTTTCTAGGAATAATTAAATATGTATGCATAATTGTTCGAGTAAGAGAGGCTGTAAACGTTGTGTGCTACCGGTTTTATTAGTGTGGGGAATTTTTTTTGCCAAAACTTAATTACGAAATCATTATTATTAGACTAAATAACCTGCAAAAAATGGTGGTGGCATTGTAATTCCATGACTTTAATATAGTGCTGACACACTGTGCCTGTGAGATAGAGGTTGAAATGAGTCTGTAAGAGAGGGATCATCTGTGAGTCTAATTGGGCACCACATATTAGATTTCAGTCGTTTCGTTGTGTGAGGTCTGTTATATGTATTCTTTCGATTACATAAATGATTTATAGATATTTGGTGAGGATGGAAGGAGGGTGTGTGCGTGAAGTGTGACCTGAATGAGGAATTGATGAATGCAAATATGAAATTGATGACAGAAAGTGTTAGTAGTGAAATTGTTGCGGGGAAAATGAGTGCACGTTTGAAAGAGAAGGATGGCGAGAAAGAGTGGCGAAAAAATGTTAAAAAATCAGTAAAAAAAGAAAAAGAGAGATTTGAAAATCGTAATGGATGTTAAAAGGGACGAAGGTGAGGTGAGAGTGGCAGAAGGAAACGAAATTTGAGAGAACGAATGAAACTAGAAATGGTGTGACGCAGAAATCGAAGGTAAAAAAAATTCAAAAGAATGGATGATAGTGAAAAAAGAATGAATGATAGTCACAGTTCAACGCATGCTGGACTGAAAGTACAGAAACAAAGAAAGATGAATGAGTGTGAAAATGGGAAGAATGATAGCGAAAGTTGGACGCATGTTGGACCGAAAGTACGGAAACAAAGAAGGATGAGTGAAAGTGAGAAGAGGGAGTCGAAACTTAGAAAATGAGAAAGATTGAATGATAGAGAGAATGTGTTGTGAGATTTGGAAGTTGAAATGGATTGGATGAGGCAAAAAATGAAATGGATGCGGAATGAAATTAAGAAAATTCGGCTAAAAACTATTAAAATAAATAATGATGGCATGAAAGAGTTAACGAAAGATGAGTGAGTGGCATTGTATGGAGACTCCATTATTAAAGGTGTGCTGGAGGATAAAATGCACAAGGTATGCTTTTCAGGTGCTAAAATGAGTAGAGTGATTGAGGCATTGGACATGAGGCAGGAGCAAGCAAAAGAGTTAATAGTATTAATAGGTACGAATGATTTGAGAGAGGACAAAGAGTTTGTCAGAATGGATATAAGGAAGCTGCTTAGAAGGATAAAAGAGAATAGTGTGACAGGAAGGGTAGTTAGTGTGTTGCCTAGGTATGGCTGTGGTGAAATGAGGCGGGAGCAAGGATTGTGAATGATATGCTGGCTGAAATGTGTGAGGAGACGGGAGTACAATTTGTTAACGTGTGGAATGAGTTTGAGGGACGAAGTGAGCTGTATGGGAGTGCTGGACTGCATTTGAGTGTTTATGGTGTGAGTTGCTTGGAGAGACTGCTGCTGGAAGGTAGAGAAGTGAATACAGAGAATGAATCAGATCGAGTGGGAAGTGATGTGGGAGAGTAAGACAGGAGAGATTGAAGAGGTGGTTATGAATGGGGAAGTGAGTGGTATGAGTAGAGAAAATGAGAGAATGGGTGTGCAAGAGGAGCAGGGAAACAGGGAGGCTCAGGGTGGACAGGGTTACACAGCATGAGAAAGGTGGATGCTCCAAGAGGAGGTGAGCATGTGTAGGCAGGTAAGGAATGGGATGACCAGGGGTCAAGAGGAAACAGTTGGAATTAAAAAGGGTTTTAAAATGAAGAAGCAGAAAGGGAAATGGCCCCAGTTGAGCATGGAGAGATCACATCGAGTGAGTGGTATCAGTGGAACTTGCTGTAGATCCAGAAATGAGCTGTTGTGTTTGTATACAAATGCTAGACGTATAAGAAACAAGGCAGATGAAATGGGTGCACTAATTGCGTCTATTCACCCAAAAACTGTCGGAATAAGTGAGACATGGTTGGAAGAGGATGACATCCTGACAGGAATAGAGATAGAAGGGTATGATGTGTTTCGTGAGGACAGAAGGGGTAAAAAGGGAGGGGGGGGAGTGCTATTGATGATAGAGAAAGAGTTATGTCCATATAAAGTAGAGATGCAAGAGGGAAATAGTGCCAGTGGTTTTGAGGCAGTACGGTGTGAGATAGAGGTGAATGGAATCAAACACTTGGTTGGATGTTGTTATAGACCAGGTAATGTGGATGGTGGTAATAATGAAATGTACAACCAAATTAGCAAGAAAATAAGAAAAGGATGATCATTATAGGTGATTTTAATTATGGCAATATAGAATGGAATGATGAGATAGCAACTGGAAGTAAAGAAAATGAGTTTCTCAAGTTTTTGAGGGATAACTACCTCAGACAGTATGTAACAGAGGGCACACAAGGATTGAGGGTCTTGGATTTGGTCATCTCATCAGAGGATGTAATTATAAAGGAGGTGTCAAATCATTCACGAATTGGTGAGAGTGACCATGAGGTGATTATCTGGGTGGTTGCCAGCAGTGCGAGGACCTCTGTGAGAAAAGGGTATATGTGGAACCACAAGGGGGGGGGGTGATTATGAAGAGCTCAGGAGACAGCTTGTGGGTGTAGCATGGAATGAGAAGTTAGCTGGAAAAGAGATCAATGCAGCTTGGGGGATTTTCAAAAACTGTTTAGTAGATGCAATGTCTAAATGTATTCCAAGGTTAAATAAGGTGGGTGTGAGATGGATGAATAAAGAGATTAAGCATGCGATACAGAGAAAAAGAGCATTGTGGAGGCAGCATAAGAGAAGTGGAAATAACCAATTCACGAGGTTTACAAAGACCAGGCAAGGCAGGTGACTTGGTTGGTGAGGATAGCAAAAGTAAGGTATGAACAGCAGTTAGCTAATGAAACCAAAAAGAATCCTAAGGAGTTCTTTTGATATGTAGCCAGCAAAAGAAAGAATAATTATGGAAGGATGACATTGATTGGAGAAAATGGTATAAAGACAGCTGATGTAGAATGTGTGGTGGAGATACTTAATGAGCAGTTAATAAAGATCTTTCAATCTTGTGAATGTGACTTCATGGAGGGATTGAGAGCAGTTGATGATGGGGAGGAGAGACTGCCTATAGGTGAGCAAGAGGTGTAATGGGAGTTGAGTAAACTAGATGTTAATAAGGCTGTTGGACTTGATAATATATCACTACATTTTCTGAAAGAATGTGCCAGGGAGTTGACACCTGCCTTGACATATTTTTTTAATATGAGTCTTGCACTTGGTCAAGTTCCTAAGGAGTAGAAGGAGGGCAAGATTGTGCCACTTCATAAAGGAAGTGATCGAACTCAAGCATCAAACTATAGGCCTATCTGTGTGTCAGGTGTTGTGGTTAAGTTGTTGCAGAAGCTTGTGAAAACTAGGATCCAGAGTTGGATTGATAACAATGGTATTATCTTTGATGGACAGCATGGATTTGCTGAAGGGAGGTCATGTTTTAGTAATCTACCTACTTATTACAATAAAGTGACTGCTTCCTTGGACAGAGGAAAAGGATACACAGTAATATACTTGGATTTTGCAAAGGCTTTTGATAGAGTACCTCATGATAGGTTGACAGTCAAACTAGAGCAGATGGGGTTGGATATTAGATTAGTGCATTGGATTGGAGACTGGCTATCTGATATGTATCAACAAGTTGTGTATGGGGGGGGGGAGCGATATCCCTGAAAAGGAAAGTCACTAGTGGAGTGCCTCAGGGGTCTGTTTTAGGTCCATTACTGTTTAACACTTGTATATTAATGATATAGGTGAAGATTTGGATGGAGATATTCAGTTGTTTGCAGATGATTCAAAGTTGGGACAAACCATGAAGTGTAGTGTAGATGTTGTGGCCTTACAGGAAGACTTGAATAGATTGAGTGATTGGGCACGGAAATGGGGATGTGAATTCAACGTTGCAAAATGTAAGGTTTTAAAATTTGGAAAACAAAGATGGGATGCAGAATTTATGCTTGGTGAGAATATATTGTTGGAAGTAGAGGAAATAAGAGATTTTGGGGTGATAGTGGATAAGGATCTAAAATTTAGGGGACACATCGCCAAAACTGTGAAGTCAACACAAAGGCTTCTGGGAATGATGCGGAGGACAGTGACGTGTAGAAGTAGGGAGATTCTTGTTCCGTTGTATAAGGCTTTGATTAGGCCACACATGGACTATTGTGCCCAGATTTGGTCACCGGGTTTTCAGAAGGATGAAGAGATGTTGAAAGGGTCCAAAGGAGACTGACTAAGGTAGTTTCTGACCTCTGGAATGTGAGTATGAGGAAAGATTGAGAAGATGTAATTTGCAGAGTCTGGTGGACAGGAGGAAGAGGAGAGATATAATAGAGACCTACAAGTTGGTAAAGGGTTGTTATAGGATCAATGGTGGAGAAGTTTTACAGAGAATAGTGGGAGATCAGGGGAGAACCAGAGGTCATCCCTGGAAACTGTATAAAGAGGATGTGAGTAGGGGAATGAGAGGCAGGGTTTTTTCATGCAGAGTTGTGAATGATTGGAATGCCTTGCCTGAGAATGTGGTGTTTGCAAAGAGTTTGAATGTGTTTGAAACATGGTATGATGAGCTGTGTGTGTGTGTGATAAAAGGACCTTTCAGATGAGTCTTTGACTCCATGAGGTCTTGGGGTGGTAATAATAATAATTTGTATATTACTGAGGGTAAGGGTACATTTTTTGTTAGCCGGGATCTTTTTTGCATGAGAAAAGGCAACACTGTGTTTTTGTGGAATTGAACATAATGAGGTTGCACTTGCCCCCATTGGAATATAGTATGCAGATCAGCGTTGAAGGCGCTAGTTGTAGATGATCTTGTAGCCTGGGATTTAACAAACTGCATGGTTTGTTAAATGAGTAGGATGAGCGGAGAGTGCTATCATTTATGAAGCTGTGGATGGGATTAGTTGTTATTGTGAGTAGATCATCTCAATCTTATAAAATCCTTTAAGTAACTTGAATGCTTTTATCATAACTCCTGCCCCATTTTTGCCTATCAGTCAACTTTTGCAATCCACAAACCCTCATTCTATCCTCTTAGGAAGCATTCCGCAGACCACTCATAATCTTGGTCATTTGCCTATGGATCCTGCAGTTGCTGATGTGAAAAAGACCTGATTATGAGAATTAAGGTAGATGAGAGGTGCTCAGTATACTGAAAAATATCAACGTGAATACAGCAGTGGGACTAGTGGCATGCCAGCTTGTATATTATGAGAATATAAGAGAAATGGTAGTGCTTTGACTTAGTTGATTAATCTAAATCTCAGTTCTGGCAAGTTCCAAGGGAGTGGAAAGAAGGCAAGATAGTTCCATTACATAAAGGAGACCCTGAGCAGTAGATTTCAGATCATTTAATATCTCAGAAGTGATGGTTAAAAGTAAAATTTAGGAATGGGTGGATAGATATGATACTCTATAGTGGGCAGCATGGCTTTGTGGAAGGTAGGTCCTACCTTAATGATTAACTCAATTTTTATAATAGAGTGAATTTGATAAGGGAAAAGTCTATGCCGTGATGCTGCCAGACTTTGCAAAAGTATTTGATAGAAGATTGCATAGGAAATCATTACATAACTTGGACTAAATGAGAATGATATGAACATTCTCATTTAATTGTCATCAAATTCTCATTAAATAAAGATACCAGAGAGTAGCATATGGAGAATTGGAATCTGGGAGAATAGGGTAACTAGTGGATTGCCTCAAAGCTATGTACTAGGGCTACTTCTGTTTAATTTTGTATATTAATGATACAGGGAACGATTTGAGGCGGATTTGGTTGTTTGCTGATGATGCAAAATTAGAAAGTGCAATAGTTGATGTAGACCCTGTACAATGATTTAAATAAATATACATCAGCAATTCAACTATGTTGGGCAGCTGCTGCATGTGTTATTGTAGGTTTAACAGAAATGGGGGGAATTGGTGGATGCCAGTTCTGCTGAATAGCATCCATGTCAATATCAGTAGAAAAGACACATTGCAGAAACTGACCATCTGTGAGACAATGGCTAGAGTCTATGAGAGAGGACACATCGATTAGCATTTGTCCTCTTCTGGACAACATCAGTGTGTGTGAGCAGTATTCTACAGTTGGGCAGATTTGAGATTTGTACAGCATTAGTAACTGGAGAGATGACATTACTTTTCATCTCGAAGTTTTTTTTCATTTCAATTTTCATTCCAAGTTTTTGTGGAAGCTGAGGATGCTACAGAAGTGATTGTTTTGTGTGCCAGGAAAGGCAAGGGGTACATGTTAGTCAAAAAGAGAAATCTGGTCTTTACTTAAACTGAGCATTGTCAAAGGTAAAGTGAAAACACAGGTATTTTTATAAGAGAAAAAAAAAAGACTAAATTGTGTTTTGGAAGCACTGAAGGTAAAGGTGACCATGTTGTCGTGACTCTATTTAAATATATGGAGATCTGTTTAGGACATTTGAAGCTTGAGATGTTTGAGCCCTGCAAGGAGGATTGGAGATTAGTGAAATAAGGTAATTTATGTCTATAAGGACGAGGGCAATTGAAATAACAGAGCCATGAAGAACACCTGCATTAATAGGAAAATCTTATGAGATAACCCCCATCCCCCACCATTACACACAGTGAATGGCCAAAGCGAAAACTGGTAATTGAATTACAAAGGATTGAAGGCAGACCTCATTTTTGGCAATTTGCTGAGAAGTCCACAATGCCAAACCCTGTTAAATGCTTGGAAATATCAAGTACAACAGCACCAGGTTCGTCTAAACCTTTCCATGACACATGTCAAATGGTGGGTGATATAGGCAATGAGAGCTGTTGTGGATTTTACTAAGAGAATCAATATTGGTTGTTGCTGATTAGTTGACAGTTCTGTAGGTTGAAGTTTGTTAATGACTTGCTCCATTACTTTGGACAGCACCAATATTATTATTATTATTATTATGTGACACCTCCAGGGAGTCCAAAGACTCATCGAGGGAGAATGTGCCAACACTATCGAACGATGGTCCCCTACTAACCACGCTCAAACCTGCTTAACTTTTTCAAGCCATTAATAGCAGAGGCTCTACCAACCGACCAACCTTTATAAGAGCAATAAGTTGGTAATTTGATGGCAGATATCATATTTTTTAGAATTGCTATATAGGAGCCTGCATCAATACTGTGGGTTGGATGCCAACTGAGTATAATGTAGTGTATAGATGGTTAAGGAAAATTTTACTCAGGAGCACATCTCTTGAGCACAACTGGTGGGATACCATCAGGACCAGAAGATTTTTTGGTATCCTGGTTGATCAAGATTTTTCTGATATCTGTCATTAGTTCACATGGGCATGTGATGCAATATTCAAGGTAAAGATGAAGATTGTTTGCCATGGTCAACTATGCAGGACATGCATGAGAAGAAAGATGCCAGGAGTCAACTTTGTCTTTAGGTGATGTTGCCATAGTGCCACCTGGATAAGATGGACAGAAATTGTGTGCAACAGCTTTTGCAAGGACCAGAATGCATGACTAGCATTGACACATGTGGGTGAGTTTTCTATATTTAGTTCTTTCAAAGTCAGACAATACTGTTAATAATTGTTTTTCAAGTGTTTTTGGCTTCAGTGAGGCTGTGTATATAGCTGGAGTTTTTGTCTCAAGCCACTTATGGTACTGTGCAAAATTCTGAATGGAGTAGGAAATGAAAACTGTTATTCCAGATTGGATAATTTCTTTTGCATGGTAACAACATGTGTCAGAATCATGGAAGGAAGGAGTAAAAGTTGTGAGATCTTCCTACTTGGCGTTGTTATACTGTCAAAGGATACAGGGTTGGGAATGGCCGAGGAGGGAGAGGATGTTCCACTAAAGATGAAATTTGTTTGAGATTATGATACGAATTACCAAGATGACAAGTAACCAGTTCTTTTTCCAGTGTACCTGGAAGGAGAACTGGTTAAGAAAAGCTCTAGTGTTGGGTGGGCAGAGAGAACTGTTAGGTATTATGGTTGGTATGTGAATAGTTTGGTCATTGCTTAACAGAAAACACCTCAAATATGGTTTCTTATTGTCTTTCTTGTCCAATAACTGTTTCATATCTGTTCATGGGACTGATTTGCCTGTTTCTGGGAGGAAAAGGGTTCCATTATTATTATTGTTACTAGTAGTAATATGTGACTTCAATACAGCAATTATTATGGGATGAATAAAAGTTTCAAATAGCAAATCTGATTCAGATTCGCTATTTGAAACTTTTACAAGAAAATGTCGAACTGTTCCAGTTTTCAGTTCAGCTATATTTGGGGCAACAAAGAAATAACATGTCCAAATTACGTATTACAATAAATCTCTGACTTAGCAGAATTAGTAGAAGTTGTCAGTACAAGAAGCTGAATATGAAAAACTTTTATCATAACATTTTTTAAAAAAAAAATTGAAATGATATTAGTGATTCTGCTTTGGCTGGATCAATTTAATGAAATGTTAGTTAAAATTTTCAGTGAATTGCATTTTTGCCTAACTGTTCGTTCGATAAATTGCCTTTTCGATTAACTGTTTTTTCGTTTAACTGAATTTTCATGGAACCGCCTCTATAGAGAGCATCCAGTCTCCATGCCATAATGTAGCTTCAATACCCCCCCCCCCCCCATACCAGTTTTGCTTCAGGCATGATCTAGCAGTGTAGAAGGCAGTGGTTAGAAAGATTATGCACTAGCTGATCATGACGCTTCCTAAATGTATTACCATGAGGATTGATCCCATAGACAGTGAGGCCAGTCTGTTGTGGAACTGCTTTACTGCTGAACTCTTAAAGATTGGGGGGGAGGGGGAGATGGATCTCCACATATTGTGGTGGAGAGATCCATTAATTATCATATCAGCAATACACGTTGTAATTTCGCAACAGTTGCAACATGTTATCCAAACTTCAGGTCTCTATCAATCATCATCCCAGATCCTGAATATTATCCACCTCCTGAAGTGCTGTTCCATCAATTCAGTACATGTCTTGTATCTCTGTATGCCAAAGTGCAACATCTTGTACTTATTAACATTAAAACTGCAATTCCATTTTGGATTGAATGAGTGTATTCACTCATTCAATCCAAAAGTCTATATAAATCTCTCTGGATTGACCTGAAATCAGCATCATTCCTTATAACTGTCTCCAGCTTTGCATTATCATCATTCAATAAAGTTGTTCTTCTTATAATTAAGTGATTATTCTTCTAATGGATGTGAGTTTAATGTAGCAAAGTGTAAAGTTATGTATTTAAGAATTAAAAGATTGCATGCTGCATATTACACTAACAGACTGGACTGCCAGAAAATGATGAATCTAGAGATTTGGGATTGAAGTGAAGAGGATTACTTGGATGTTGATGAATACTAACATCAGAGAAGTAGAGATTGGAAGGCTTTGATATGCCAGATCTTGATTACTGTGCACTGGTTTGGTTACCTCAGGAAGGATCTGGAGGCAAGAAACCACAATGATAGTGTGAGGATTCCAAAGTTTGGTTGATCGGCAGAAAAAGAGGGTGAGGGTGACATCACAGAAACATAAGTTATATAAAAAAAGTTTTATAAGATTGATGTAGAAGAAATTTTTCAATACATGAAAAGTAGGGAGAGAACAAGGGGGACATCCCTCAGTTTGTGTAAGAGTGTGGGTTATTGGATGTGAGGATTAGATTATTTGCTTACAGAGTGTGAATGAGTAGAAAGGGTTGACATAGATGGTTATCAATGATTTGTTAGTGAATGAACATAAGGAAGGCTATGGTAATTGTTGTTTGAACAACAATTATTGTTGTGGATCTCCAGGGATGAGTCTTCAGCCTCCATAGAGATGCCTCCATAAGAGTATGATAATAATAAAATTGCAGTAAACTGTTTTTCTTTTCTCCATTAAACTTGATTCTGCAAATGTTCTGAGGTTAGTTTCTATTATTAAAAATTTTAAATGTAGTCATTAAAATAACAGTATACAATAAAGAGAGAGAAACATACGCAAACTTTTATGAATGAATAGAAAAATATTTATTAATTATACAGTTGATAATTTTAAAATTTTAAATATCATCATTCCTGCATAGACATAGATATTACAGAAACTGTTGCTGAATTTTTTGTTGGATGATATTTCTGTTTAAGAATACAGATATTAATATAAATAGATTTTAAATGTAGTAATAAACAAATAACATATTCATACACTGCTTTGAAAGAAGTCAACGGACACCATAGTATGAGGAACAAACAACCATGGCACCACCTTAATAAGATGTGGAATCTCTTTTCACTGCGATTACTGCATCAATCCTACGAGGTATATTTTACACAAGTGTATGATAAATGCAATCAATGGGAATTTTGGATCATTCTTCCTATAGGCATGTAATGAGGTCCTGGACTATTGTGGGGGTGGGCATTCCTTCACCTCACTCAATTCTCCAGCTCATCCCACAGATATTCAGTGGGGTTGAGATCAGGGCTCTGTGGAGGCCAGTGAACTGTGGTGATATTCATGTCCACAAACCACACAGTTACAGCAGCAGCAGCCTTATGACATAGTGCATTGTCTTTCCAAAAGCGAAAATGGTCTGTTCTGTAGAAACGCCACAAAACAGGAAGCATTGCATTGTCCAGAATGTTTGGATACCTCTTGGAGTTCTGTGTTCATGGCACCACAAACAGAGGTCTGAGGCCAAACCAGGAAAAACAGGCCCATACATCACACTGCTACCTCCAAATTTCATAGTCAGCATTACACACTTGTAAGAGAAATTCACTGGGCATCCACTATACCCATCCATCTGCACAGGTAGAGAGTGTAGCATGATCCGTTGCTCCATAACACAGCTTTCCAAGCTTTCATGTCCCACTGTACACTTTCTTTGCACCACTAAAGACACTTCATGTTTGTTTGGGTAATGTGTGATGCATATTGCATCACACATTACCCAAATCAACTGTAAGTGCTACCACTGTGGGTAGCACTTACAGTTGATTCCTGTTCTATCTCAGTATAGTATCATTTATTGTTGACCTAGAATAGCCCAATTTTTTAACAATTTGCTGAACAGTAGGCCTACAACATGGCATCCTATCACAATGCCTCCTTCAAACCCCATTAGTTGTCTTCTTGCAGCTTTTTCACCCAGACACAGTTGCACTGACTTGGGAGAATCACATTCCTCCAATTTATGCTAGCTACAAACATATGGCATGATGCTCCTTGCCCATTGGGTGTCCATTAACTTTTTTCCAAGCAGTGCAGATGGAAGCCAGAGATTTAGAAATAGGTGAGTGTGGTACAATTTTTTTTTTTTTTTTTTTTTTTATAATCCAGTAACTTTATTTTGATATCCTGAAATATGTCCTGAATTAAAGAGATGGTTTTGACAGATTTAAGTAAATGAATGCCATGATTTTCCAGGAGTTAGTTTATGCTTTCTTTTGTGACGTATTAAACTAGTCTGCCATGAAAATTCTAAGCCACAGACATTGCAACGATATATTCGTCTCACCCCTTCATGAACTTCCAGATGTAGTTTCAGTACATCTTTTCTTGATAGCACTTTCCCACAGACATGACATGTGAGACCAGGATCAGAAACAATGCGAGGAGCATATGGAGAAACTGAAAACATAAAATAGATATCAGTTAGTGGTATAGTATTTTTTAAATAGGATTAATAGGATTAAAAATGAAAGTTCAACACAACATGGACTCTTGTTTACTATTTCAAATAAACATGGTTATGTGTTGGATGAAAATTATTTGAGCTACTGATTTTGTATGTTAGACAATAACACTTAAATTTGTTATCATACATAACACAGTTGGTTTAGGGATCCTAAAAGGATGCTGTTCAAAGCAATTATATACTCAGGTCTCAAAATATCATGGTATAGTACTGAATATAAGTATTAGTTTAATTTATATTTACTATATCAGTAAAAGATTTATTTATAAACAGTTAATTTGGTATAATTCATATTGTTTCAGTAGTTTGCTTGCATTAAATAATAAAGTGAAAACAGATAAGGGATACACCACTAGTGTTATTATTATTATATAGAAATTAATATAAGGAGCACTCTAAAAGAATGACAACAATCTATAGCAGTGGTTCCCAAACTTATTTGGCATACCGCTCCCTTTTACAAAAAAAAAAAAAAAATCGTGTGAAAATCGAATCAGCAGTTCTCAAGTTTTAAGCAAGCAAACAGATAGACAGAAAGAAATTTTCGTTTTATTATGCATCTAGTAGAGATTTTTGAAGTTTGGAAATAAGACACCTTGGAACTGAATTTTAAAACTATTTATTGAAATCAACAAAAGGAACATAAATTGCACGTAAACATAGAACAAGTTGGAGCTGAAAATTTAATAATACTATTAAAATTAAGAAAACAAACATAAATTGTACATATGTAAAAATTGCACATAAAATAGTAAATAACGATGACTAATATTAAAAACAATCCTAATGAGAAGGATGAGCCCGGTGTGCCGCTACCAATTTATTGATATTTGGCTCTATATTTGTCAGCAGCATTCTTAAGTCACCGCGATCAGCTATTTGCAGTCGGTTTCTTTTTTTAGTTAAAAAATTTGTGATCGCACTCAACCCATGTTCCATTAAATATGATGATGGAAATGTGATTAAAAACTTTACTACAGCCCACAATCCAGGATAAAGTATGAGCATCTGCTTTTGCAACCAGAACTTTTGGTACCCGTTTTTGAATTTTAATTTCAATTCCTCATTTGTTGTTACTTATATCAGTTTTTGTAATTGTAAAGATTCTTGTGTGTTGTTTGTACTTGAAAACGGGTCCAAAAACCCATTCGAGTATTTTCATTTCAAGAATATCTTTAAATCGTTCGTTGAAATCACAATTGAGAGACTCCAAAGTGCTGACAATAGCTGAGTACGTATTCACCACATTTTCCCAATGTTGATAGATTTAGAAACTGGCTGAATTCTCCTCATCCTAAGTTTCCTTTGTACAGGACAAGTTTTGACACAAATGCAGAAATAACAGCTTTTGTTTTTATTAAATTCAGCTCATCTCTTTGGAGCTGTAGATTTGTTAAACAAGTCGGTCAAATAAGCTATGTTACTTTTGAAATTAATCAAGTTGGCTCGTAAAGAATCATCTCTGTTTTCTAAAAACTGTAGCACTGAGTCAAAGAGTTTATAAAATCGATTCAAACAGGCATCCTTTGATAGCCAACGAACTATGGAGCAGCAAGCGATTGAATTCTTCATCATTTTCAATATAAAGTTGTCCAAACCATCTGTCATTCAATGAATGACTTTTGATTTTGTTGACCTAATGTAATGACCTGTGTAGGCGATCACTCAGGTATTTGACAACTAAATGTTGACAATGAATCACGCAGTGTACAGTGAATACAGTACGGTGAAATATGCAATAAAGCCACGATAGCACCCTACCATCGCCTGAAGCACCATCGTAGCAACTGACAACATATTATTCATAGGGATTTTTTTTTCTTTAAAAAAAGCGCTTCCAATGCATGAAATATTGATTCTCCTTTAGTGTCAGTTAGCAAATTTTTAGCAAATAATAATTCTTGGCAATTTTTTGATTCTTTTATGTATCGTATATTTATTAAAAGTAAGGCTTCATTTCCTGGTAAAGTAGCCTCATCAAGTTGTATAGAAAGATGGAGTGATTTTAAATACTCACATAATGAGTCTTCAACATCCTAGGCTACTTCATCAGTTCTTCGTTACACTGTATTATTTTCTGTATTCGTTGCACGTGAAAGCTGCTGTTTTATTGGAACAACAATAATTTGTTTTGTGTGTAATCCGTGTAAGTAAGGTACCGAATATGCACTAAACTTTTTATGTATTACATCAAATTGCTAACTGCTTGTCACACAATTCCAAAACAATCTAAAACTGATTTCATATGTCTTACGTATTATAGTATTATACAGTGAACAACAGACTTTTAAAATTCTGATCACTTGAAAGTGCGCACCCGCCAACACTTTGCTTGTTAAGACCTGCCCTCAGACTTCAACGCTGATTGGCTGTAACTTGCATTTTGTACTTTTCGTTGGAAAATAGAACAACCATTACGACTTTTACTTACGTTATACAACAGTTATATCATCAAAATTTTTTTAAGAAATTTTTTTCAGCACCTAATTTTTGTCCTTTAAGTTTTCACCGTCCCCCCCCTCACTTCAATTCAATGCCCCCTTTTGCTCATAAGACCATTACCGGCCCCTGGATCGTTCCAGCGCCCCCAAGCGAGGCGGTACCGCCCACTTTGGGAACCACTGATCTATAGTGTGATATATCTGTCCTTTGGTCACTTCTGTGTGGTTTTATGTCAATCATTACTGAAATGGATTGAAGATAGATATCCAGTTGTTTGCTTATAATGCTTAGTTGGGAAGAGTAATAAGGAATGATTTCAATATGGAGTTTCAGCAGAAGAATTTCAAGAGACTGTCAGTGAGAAAATGATAATAAAAGCATTCAGTGTCGATAAGTAGGCTTATGTAAGATTATGAAATTTGTATTGGAGAGATTAGAAATACAAATTGTGTATTATAATTATTACAATGCATAGGCACCTTCATGGAGTCCAAAGACTCACTACAAGAGATTGTGTCTGGCATCATGGCCTCCTGAATAAGCTACCATCTTATAGCCCTCCTTCCTGCACTCTGCGATTAGATTGCCAGCTTCCTCACTGGTTGTTCATTTTATGTCATGGTGGATGGCTTCCTAATGAAATTCTCTAATTCTTCCTAATTCTCTAATGAAAAATCTGAATTTCTAGGATTAAAAAAACCCTTCTATCTTTGTATAAGACTGGTTAATTCACCTTCTGATGAAAAGCCCAATAAAGTTTTCACATTCTAGATGGGATTAAAACTCAGGTCTTTCCAACTAAAGGATTTCATCGAAACCAACTGAGATATGCAGTCAGTGGTTTGTTATAATAATAATAATAATAATAAAAGGAGGAAAATATTGCTAGTTTCCTTGGTTAGTCAGCAGCATTGTTCTCCAGCCAACTGACTATGATTCCCAGTGTGGCAAGGAAGATGTTTATGAAAGTCCTTCAGTGTCATTTGGTGTCCCTTATTGGAGGCATGGGAATCTCCTGATCTATATGAGATTATACAGTTCTCATACAGATCATGAGATCTGTATAATCTCATACAGATTATACAATCTATAGCCTCCCCATGGTTATATATATATATTCTATCCTCAGAAAGGTATAAACATTTAGTATTGTGGGGTTACAGGGATAAGTGTTATGTAATCTAAACAGGGGGGATTAGCTGTGTTCTCCTACCAGGATCTTGGCTGACTAGCCATCAGTCATGCTTGTAGCATGTTGAGCACAGTTAAGCCTGGGATGGATTTCCGTGGTGGGCTGGCAACCTACAACACGGTCAAAAATCCTGATGGAACTGATATAGATGGCAGTGCCAATATTTCGGTGAAGTCTGGAGGGCCATACCCAGGAAGTCTTAGTATCATGCCTCCACGTGGACCCCCTCCCTGGGAAACATGGTGTCGTAATGAGCCCTAGAGCTGGCAGAAAGCTATAAAATGCATCTCCCAAAGACATTATGTGGCCAGCGTGGGAGATTAAGCCACAAGCCCTCCACTATAATGCCAAGAAGAACAAAGAAAGGCCATAAAGCCCAGGGCCAGAATGGGCAATCACTGGATATGACTAAATTTCCCCAACTATATGACTACTCTGATCGAAACCATTTATGGAGACCAGTGAATGATGCAGTGGGGAAGCTTTCCCAAATAATAAGCAATACTGGAATAGCCCAAAGAACTCATAAATATAAGAATAATCCTCTTTTCCTCTATATAGGAACATTTAATTGTCGAACACTTAAGGAAGAGGAAGACCTTACCATCTTGCAGCAAGAACTAAAACATATTAGATGGGACATCATAGGTTTAAGTGAAGTTCGTAGGCAGGATGAACATTTAATAAAACTAAAAAATGGAGACTACCTATATTATTATGGGAATACTAAAGGACAATACGGAGTGGGATTTCTAATTAAGAAAATAATTACGCACCTTATAGAAGAATTTAATTATACAGATGAAAGAATAATTGAAATTACACTTAAAATAAACTCTAAACTTAAAATCAGGATCATCCAAATATATGCTCCCACCTCATCCCACACTGATGAAGAGATAGATGCATTTTATGACTCACTGCAGCACACTCTAGATAAAATAAGAAATAGCAATCAAAACTTTATTACAGTAATGGGAGATTTTAATGCCAAAATAGGTCAGGTAATCCCATTCACCAAATAGATACAATAGGGCCATACATATATGGTACAAGCAGCAATTCAGGAATGGCTCTTACAGAATTCTCTATCAGTAACAAGCTTTATGTTATGAATACATTTTTTAAGAAAGCCCTCAAAAGAAAATGGACATGGAGAAGTCCAAACGGAAAAATAAAAAATGAAATAGATTATATACTGTGTAATAATAAAGAAATAGTTCAAGATACTTCAGTACTAAATCAAGTAAAAACAGGAAGTGACCACAGACTGGTCAGAGCCAAAATTAAAATAAACCCCAAATTGGAAAGAATAAAATGGCTAAACAACAAAAAATCAAGAAGTTTTAATTTAAACCCTATCGAAAACAAGAAGAAGGATTACGAAGAAAAACTTGATCAAAAACTAGACTTAATAAATATATTTGAAGAAGAAGACATAAATAAAATAAACAAAAACCTAACGGAAGTAATAATCTCAACAGCCAACGAATTCAAAAACAACAAACAACAAAAAGACCATAAACTTTCAGAGGAAACCCTACAACTATTAAAAAAAGAGACGAAATATGAAACAAGACAAAAACTTAATTTCTAAAATAGAATATGCAGAACTATGCAAAACAAGGAAAAAATGAGAAATTAAATAAAATCTTATAACACTAAAAAAATAAAAGAAACAATCGAAAACAATAAAAATATGAAAATACTAAGAAAATATTTATCAGTTGGCAAAAGTCAAATAACTGCAATAAAAGATAAGAATGATAATAATAAGGAACCAAGAACAAATCCTACGCAATTTAGAAGAATTTTATAAAGACTTTATAGTGATCCTTCAACAGATAAATCAACTATAAATAACTCCTCTCCATCGCATATGGAATTCAACCCCCTATTCACTTCAGATGAAATAAAACAAGCATTAAAACAAATGAAAAATGGAAAATGTTCTGGTGAAGACCTAATTCACATAGAATTAATTAAATGAGGAGGAAACAATATAATTCACCATGTCACAAACTTACTAAATTTATGCCTAGAATAGGGGAAGATGCTGGAAAATTGGAAGAAGAAGAAGAATTAGTATTCTCTCTAATCTGTACAAAATTCTCACAAAAGTAATAACAAACAGGTTAACACCTCTTCTAGACTCAAATCAACCAGTAGAACAAGCAGGATTCTGTAAAGGCTTTAACCCAACTGATCATATTCATGCAGTAAAACGAATAATAGAAAAAGCAGAAGAAAAGCAATTGCCTCTCTGTTCAGCCTTCATTGATTATGAAAAAGCATTTGATTCCATCAAAACTAATGAATAATCAATGCACTCCAGAATCGGGGAGTTCCTGGAGAATATATGGACCTCCTCCAGGCAATATACCTCACTGCAACATCAGCAATCCAACTTCACACGAGTAGCAATAAAATATCAATTGAAAAAGGTGTCTGACAAGGAGCCTCTCTATCACCCAAAATCTTTACAGCAGTCCTTCAAGAAATATTTAATAACATAAACTGGACAAACCTTAGTTTAACACATCTAAGATATGCAGATGATATCATAATTTTTGCAAACACTCCAGAAGACCTTAATATAATGATAGAAGACTTATATCATGAAATCAGAAAAGTAGGTCTAAAGATAAACAGAGAAAAAACTAAAATCATGTTTAATTGTTTAGTAACACCAAAAAACGTAATAATAGAAAACAATTTTTTGGAAAGAGTCACTTCATATGCATGCTTAGGTCATCTCATTGACCTAAGCTGTGGACTCCAAAAGGAAATAAATAGGAGAGTTCAACTTGCCTGGAGTGCATTCAGAAAATTTAAAAACATTTTTTAAAACGATGATGTACCACTCTGTTTAAAAAGGAAGACATTTAACCAGTGTATACTTCCAGTCATCTCATATGGTTGCGAAACTTGGTCGCTAACAAGAGCACTGGCAAATAAATTAACAACTAAAAGAAAAATGGAGAAGTTGATGCTAGGCATCACATTAAAAGATAAGAAGCGAAACACCTGGATAAGAAGCCAGACTCGCATCACTGACGTCATTCTTCACCGCAAGCGACTAAAATGGAAATGGACCGGACATTTATCCAGAAGAGAAGATGAGCGATGGACCACTATACTTACGAACTGGATTCCTAAAGAAGGGAAACAAAGCTGAGGATGTCCTAAAAGAAGGTGGAGTGATGAACTGTCAGAGTTTATTGGGAAAGTTGGTTAACCATTGCCAAGAACAGAGAAAGGTGGAAAGAACTGGAGGAGGCCTTCGTCCAGCAGTGGACAGAAAATGGCTGAAAAGAAGAAGAAGAATCTAAACAGAACTTTCTTAAGCTATATTAGGCATCCTATATGCAAGATGGTGATCTCACAACAGATGATATAATCCTTTTACCACCTAAAGATATTGAGAAATGCTCACAGTGGATTTGCACACACATTCTGTTGGTTGGAGAGAATGCATGTATCTTTTACCCAAAAGATGTGTGGTTACCTTTTGTGGATTTTAACATTACAACAAGAATTACCGAAAAATATGCATGAGGATAATATCTTTGTATGAATAAAAATGGAGGGATATGATATTTTTCATGAGGATGGAAAGGACATGAAAATGGAGGGATATGATATTTTTCATGAGGATGGAAAGGACATGAAAAGAATGGTGAAAGGAGTTGTTGATTACAGTGAATGATGTGCCTGCACAAGTTGGAGGGAAGGGGAAAATGGTGGCAATGGTTTTGAGGCTGTACTGGACAGGATGAGTAGAATTTTGTTATAGATCTGGGAATGTGTAGGGTGGGGATGAGGAAAAATGTATAGACAAACTGGCCTAGAAAACTAGAGAAGGATGATCATTAAGGTTATTTTAATCATAGTAATTCAGATTGGAATGGAGACATCTGAGGGGCAAGGAAAACGAATTTTTCAAGTTATTGAGGGGAAACTACCTTAGACAGTACACAAGAATCAAGAACCTGAACCTTATATTTAATCATTTCATTAGAGAATATTATTGTGAAAGACATGTTGAATATGGCTTCAACTGGCAAGAATGACAATGAGGTGATCATCTGAGAAGTGACAAGTCCTGTGAGAATTTCTGTGAGAAAAAAACAAAAAAATTGTGGATATAGAGACTGGTGATTATGGAAAGTTCAGGATACTAAAGCTATAACATGGAGTCAAGCAGTGCAAGCAGTTAGGTGAAAAGGATATCAGTGTTGTTTGGGTACTGGCCAAGAACTGTATAAAAGCAGAGCAGCAATGTTCGAATATATTCCTGTGGTTAGAGTAATGATTGCATGAGGAATATAAAGGGCATGTTAAGAATGGGACACCTTTGATAAGAAAAGTACAGCATAAGAAGTGCTTATACAATCTGACCAAGAAAAATATTAAAGGTTCTTTTGATATGTAGCCACAAGGAGAAAGAATGATTTTGGAAGGATGATATTTATTGATGGAAATTGTAGACAGGTAACCACTGCAGAGAATATTGATGAAATATATAATACGTGTGTAGAGGCTTAAGTGCTGTGAGGACATCATGTTGGAGGCTTAATGGATTGTATACAGCACTCAGAAAGGATTAAAACAGAATTTAATACTTCCTATATTTCGTTTCAGTCACTGAGATATCTTCAGGGATTACAAAAAAAAAGTAATGTAACATCTACACAAATACCACACAATACTAAGCTCAATCACGTGGGTGACTCTAAAGTCCTATCTAGGTGGAGTGCCTTTTAAGGGCAGTTGTAGGTGACCTGGAATGTAAGGTGGGATCTCTGATGATAAGTGTTTCCCAAATCTTGAGAAGCTTAATGCAACCGTATTTATTAAGATTTGGTTGATTTCTGAGAGATGCTGCTGATTCTAAAAATAGCCTCTCTTTTGAATTTGCTGTGGTGGAGCATGGTAGTTTTTTTTCCATAAGAACCTGTGGATTGTATCCAAGATCAGCAGATCAGCAACCATCTGCCTAGAGGAAGATAAGTCATACATCTGCAACCACGACTGTAGTCAGTTAGGCCTGGCTGACCATGTCTTGGATACAACCTACAGGATCTCCTGGAAAAAAATCACAATGCTCCACCACAGCAAATTCAAAAAAGAGAGGCTATTTTTAGAATCAGCAGCAGCTCTCAGAAATCAGTCAAATCTTAATAAATACGGTTGCATTAAGATTCCCAAGATTTGGGAAACACTTATCATCAGAGATCCCACCTTACATTCCAGGCCACCTACAACTGCCCTTAGAGGGTGCTCCACCTAGATAGGACTTTAGAGTCACCCATGTGGTTGGGTTTAGTATTGTGTGGTATTTGTGTTACATTAGTTTTATTGTAATCCCTGAATATAGGAAGTATCAAATTCTGTTTTAATCCTTTCTGAGTGCTGTATACAATCCATTAAGCCTCCAACATGAAGTATATAATAAATAGTTCTTCAAAGGAGTATTTCATCATTGTTAACTTGACATCATAGATAAAAACTTGAATGCAGAGGGAATGATGAAAGAGGGTGTGGTGAGAAAGAAGGAGGTATATGAGGAGTTAAGTAAACTTGGTTACTTTTTTTTATGTTGGCCCTTGCTACAAAGGTTTGTAAACTTTTATATTGGTACCAGGAGTGGGCTAAAGATTAGATAATCTGGAAACTCTGTATAGACCAAACATGTAACTTTATCAACCTACTTCA